>NC_041385.1:749901715-749934541 GCF_002162155.2 Triticum dicoccoides
CACACCTCCCCGTGCGCGCTCCCTCCTCAGATGCTAGCTGCCCGCCACATGCGTGCATAGCCAGTAGTACCAGTAAAATACTGGGCTATAAGCCCGCTTATGTGGAGGAGAGAGAGGCATTGACAAAGTCAAGGAGTGGGCTCTGCAAGAGCCCGTCTCTACACGTGCTCCTAGGTATAAAAAAACTAATTCTAAAGAAAAGAGGCATAAAAAACAATTGTGTCTAAAAAAAGAAAGGTAAAAAACATTTGAGAGGAAATAGATAGAGAGAAAGTGAGAAAAAGTGTTAACCTTATAGCCAACCTTATAGTCAACAGTATGGTAGTATTACATGAGGAAGGAGGGAGTGGTGCACATGACAAGTTCACTGGGCTGCCGTGTTTCACACTCCTCTGTCGTAACAGTGGAGACAATAGCTTTCATAAAAAATAAACAATGAATACTCGTTGCTCGTCCTCTATATCATAAAGAATACTTTCATTCGCCAACATGTGGGACATCGACCATCCAGGTCCACCTGCCATGCACAAAATTATCCTAGTCTACCCCGGTCATATCGCAGGCCCAACCTTTCCCATTGTAAGTTGGTCGGACGAAGGAACCATCATGACTTTGTTGAATTCCGCTTCTTCAAGAAAACTTACTGTACCCGCAATACTGCTACCACACGCAAAGACTGTACGGCACTGTACCACGTCATATCACTGAAACCCACTAGGACAAACTAGCCCACCTAGGTCATCTATTTTGGAATGGAGGGAGTACGTTTCTGTACTACTATGATTTTGTGTTGTACGTCTCTGTACTTTTGCTATGATTTTCCTACCCTATGAACCAAATGAGGCCTGAATGTATCTGTGTCAACTAAGCCTACAATTTTAGGAGCTTGGGCTACTGGCCGATCGACGAGGGATAAGTATAAGCGTACCATGAGCTCACAGCCCCAATGTTTCTCTTTTGTGAGTGTTTTGCAAGTACTATAGCTTGCACAATAGCTAGCCTACTAACACCAAGAATCATCAAACAAGCCCTGCTGATATGAGAAACAGTTCAAACTTACATCTAAGCATGCCATATATTACATCAAAAGCTGGTGAGGATACATCTGTTTCCATAACTCGGAGAGGGTTGGCATGATTCACTATCAAACAAAAGTAGCAAGCACCACCCACACAAGACAGTGCACTAGCCCTAAGATGGTTTGATAACACGCATCGTTCTGGTTACTAAACACAGGGCAATGCAAACTACCCTGAAGGATTAGCGCGACCAACTATTTCTTGTCATCGATCTCTCGGGCAATGACCACAGCATAGATAGCGGCATGGGAATCGATCTCTGGGGCGATGTCCACAGGACTGACCGCGACATCGGAATCGATCTCTGGGGCGATGTCCACAGGATGGACATCGGCATCAGAATCGATCTCCGGGGCGATGTCAACAGGATGGACCGCGACATCGAAAACGATCTCTAGGGCGTTGTCCACAGGACGGGCCACGACGTCGGAATCATCAAGGACATCCACCGGCACCTGCACAACCCTAACATATTAGCAAGAACATTGCAAATAATCAAAAACCACAACTATGGTAAGCCATTATTTTTTACCTTGTGCAGCTCATCGGGGGATCCCATCCCTCCGAGGGCCATCACCTTGCCAGGGCAATACTGCTTCTCAACAACGACTATCTCCTAAAACTCGGCCTTGAGCCTCACATAGGTGGCCATTAGAGTTTCTACGGTAGGCGCGGTGGGGCCCTTGCTGGTATTCCAACTTTCTTTGAGGAGTTTGTCCGCTAACATCGTCAACTCTTTGGACAGTGCTTGTTTCTTGGAGTTCTTCGTCTCCATGGTTGGCCCGCTAACATGGTCAACCCGTTGGTTGGTGCTTGCTACCTGGAGATCGCTGTCTCCAGTGGGTTGTCCGCCGGCAACTCTTTGCCTAGTGCTCCAGGATCCATCAATGAACTGACAAACAAAAAGAAATCGAAAGGAAACCACAATTGCAATGAAAATGGGAAAAGAATAGGCTGTGAGAATCGGTCGGTGCTTCGCAAAAAGAAGATTCTTGGAATGAAAATATAGCAATATAATGTGATTCGTCCACCTTTCCTTCGTCGGTACAGAAGAAAAATGGCAGAAGTGAGTAGCCTGGAGTGAGGTTTTCTTCAAGAAAGGGGAGAAAGGGCTTCAATGAGCGTTCCAGTGAAATGATGGTTTCTTCGTCTAGTCCAACTTCAAGGCCACTTTACCACTGCTGGCAAAGGTGTCGGTTTTGTGATATGACGGGTCACAACGGCCACACCAGGGTGAATGTTGAGTCTCGACTGTAGCACCTCGCTGTGATTTGGTGGATGGCATGCGGGCCCGGATGCTTTGATGTCCCGCATGTAGATAGAGCGGCTAGTCATATAGGAGTGCTCAATATTGTGCACCGCGACCAAGGCGGAGAGGAAAACAAGAGAACTAAGTAATTAATGCATGAGTTTAATTAGGGTAGTTTTGTAAAGTACGAGATAATTCCTCCGATCACAAAATGCCTTGGTTGATGAGATTTGAGATTTGAGCCCTATAAACCGGAAGGGAGGGAGTACTGCATGCGGTGTAGTCTAGTCACTTGTTGAAATCTCTAGAAAGGCAAATACTCCTTTCTGGTTTACAGGGCTATACTAGAAAGTACTAGTACTATAATAGTGGGCTCAAATAGCAATTTTGTCTCATGCAAAAGCCTGGCTATATGCGTGCTCCAAGGCACGGCACCACACCCTACCCCTACACAAAGACTGCCACGCGAGCGTTCGCAACTGCCAGGTTTGGGTTGCGCTTGGCTCTTCGCCTCTTCGAGAAGACGAACAATGATGTTACTACTACTTCTACAGTATCGAATCCACTGATGCATGTTCGTCCACCTCGTGCGGGAGGGATAGCATGTAGCGAAAGGATCTACTAGTCCTACCAGCCACCATGCTCACGCACGAGGGAGGGATGCAGCTTCATTGACTTACTGCTCCTGCCTTTGCGTCTATGACAGGCAGGCCCAACAGGTGGGTTGCCCACCTGTCATGCAGCCAAAGGCAGGTGCAGTTAAGGCACCGGAGCTCAATCCGTGAGGGAGAGGGCGTTGTAGTAATCAAACTTCTCGGTCTTGTACGAGTTGACGCGACACATCAAAGCACTACATTCGCTATATTTCAATAATTTGCGTTTACCGATGCATTAATTACGCAACACATCAAAGCACTGCACTCGATATAAGTTTTTTTAGACATTTCAAATGGACTACAACATACGGATGTATGTAGACATATTTTAGGGTGTAGATTCACTCATTTTGCTTTGTATGTAGTCACTTGTTGCAATCTCTAAAAAGACTTATATTTGGAAACGGAGGGAGTACAACGCATGCATGCATGTCGTGACTTTCCTTTTGATACTTGCACGTGTTGATTTGATGCACCTTGCCAAATTTTGACTATAAATTTAACTAACCAAATGTTCATGCATGTCACAAAAAATTACGGGGCTGTTTGGATTGTGACTATGTTTGTCTTATGTTGCCACATTATTTTTCCCACACTTGCCACACTTGACTAACTTGAGTTGCTCAAATTGTTAGACACACTTTGGCTTGCCTAAGGGAATCTTGCCACACTTTTTGTGTCTATGACATGTGGGGTTCACTGCTAATTAAAAAATTCTTGTCTTAGGTGTGGCTAATAAAAAAACTTATATTTAGGAATGGAGGGAGTAGAAAATATTAATAATAATGCATGTTGGGGCAACCCACGTTTCCTCTAATTTTAGCCGAGGGCTTGTTCACAATTTTTATGAGGGGGTGGTTGTTCATTTAATGGAGGGACTTGTACCAGACTTGAAAAATACAAAGTGCGACTTGGCACACCGTAACACCACTTGGAATAAATGTGTAGCTATCTCAAAAAACAATCAACAACTAAAAAACGCGACCTAGACGTAGTAGTACACAATTTTAAATGATTGTTTTGATGGAGTGAAAAAGGAAAACTACCCCACTACGTATATACAGGCCGGAGCCTCCGCGCTTGCTTGCTAGGGTTGCTCTATTCACACACTTTTGTCCTCTCCAGATCTAAACAAGATAGCGGTGGTAACACTGTCTTTCTCCCTTCAAAAAACACTGTCTTTCTATCCTCACAGCTGGTTACAAATTCGGATGTATCCCCCTCCGCCGGTGAAGGGGAGGAGGGGCAGCATTTAGGCCGTCGTTGACAGCGAGGGAGGAGACCCACTGTCGGCCGCACCGTTATCTTTGGCCGAGCGCCGACGCGGGAGGTCCTCCAATCCCTTCGTTGTAACCCTAGTGTGGGCGGATCCGGCCTCCCGCTTCCCACCTATCCACATCTCGACGACCGTCCGGTATATCTTCCTTCAAAACCGCCTTAGCTCTACTTCCCCAACTTGCTACGTCGCTGCATGTGCATCATTTTCTACCACTCAGCCCCTCTTGATCGGATGGTCCAACGTCACCTATTTTTTTCTTCTATTGTTAGAGGTAAAGCAACTTCATGGAGTCGAATCTTGTACTTGGTTCAAACAAGAAATAAAGTGGGGGTGGGGGAATTTAGTATGTACACCGGACTTGGTACAAACAGGAAGGAAATGGGGTGAAAGTAGTACAGACTGGTCATCCAACCAGTCTCTTGGCCGAAAAGGGAAATATAGGGGTAACGTTGTACACAGTGGTATGACCAGGCCTAGATTTGCTATCCACACATAGGAGTAGGAGTCTAGAGTGAACAAAAATGGGACCAACCCAGATATGTTTTTTGGATGTTTATTTCTCGGGGCAACAAACTATGAATCACCACTTTATGCCCCTGTTTAGGTACATGGTGCTGGACTGCTGGTCCACCCACTGTCCCATGCCCTTATACAAAATATTTAGCGGTTCTTAATCTAATGCCCCTGGTAAAATGAAGCCATGGCACATTTATAAACCATGACAAGTTTAGCCAAATGTTTTTGCCTGTGATTGTTTGAGACTCTAACTGTTTCCTCTATAGCTTTTTGTGCAAACAGGGATATCCATTTCACCTGGTTGCTGTTGTGACCTTTTGGTGCACCACACAAAACACTTCTTAAAAGAAGTGACTTTTGTGCTGTTTAACTGGAATGTCAGAATGGAACAGTTGGTTCATTTCGGTGGAACTGCACAAAGGAAGATCTGTGTTCCAATCCTCATCATCCGTATTGGCACCATAACCTTCCTTTAGGTAAGAATGATATTTAATGCATGTGTTCATCTCTATTTTGCAACTGCCATGAGAAAATAATGCTATTTTTTTACTAGTACACTTGTACTCCCTCACTGACAAAACCAATTCTGAAATAGAAGGCCAATCATGTACTTGGTTTCACCAACTGGTGAGGAGAAAGAGAAACAGAGCATGAAGAGGAAGAAGAAGAAGAAGAAACAGTGCCAAGGTGATCTTGCTGAAGCCAGAGGCCTCAGTCGAGGCCATTCAAGGGCTCCGGCAACGACTACCTTACATGTGAGACGATCCTCCATGGAGCCCTTCCACTTCTGCTGTCTCACTTAATTAATTAGGAGTACTTAAGTACCACTAATTTATTGCTGCCTAATTTCCCTGTCGGAGTTAAACAAATCTTTAGTAGCACCCTATGATGAATCATGTATGTGTGTATGTTTGTCTATGGAGGTGAATCATGTGGTGGAGCAGGGAGGGAATATTATTAGTGTCATGACATAATAGTGCAATGTTTTGCATATTGTCCATCATGAATTTGATGCTACTGTTAGAGTAATATGCTCATGTCTTTCTATCCTTTCTCACTAAGCTAATGAAGATTTCACCTTGTTCCTACTTGTGCAAACAGGGATCATGTTGTGCCAATCATATATTTTAGTGGAACTACACAAGACAATACAATGAACTGTATCCGAGCCAGTGCTTTAACTCTGTTGGAAGTTCTTAATAATCTTTTGATATAATCTCAGCACTGTTAGACAAGAGTGATTTCAACTGTACATTTAAAGTGCACAAAAATATATACTATTGAGTGATTCCAGTGAGTGCTTTATCATCCTCTTGTGGGAGTACATGAATAAGATTTTTTTCTCAGGTTGGTATGGGCCTAAGGCCTTCATCCATATTAGTTTGTTGTCAACTCTATTTGTATCGTGGTATTATCATGAGAAACTCCTTTATCTTTGCACGTTAAAGTTTTGCAACCTATGATACATGGAAATGCTTTGAGTGTTGAGCTAATTGGCACTGATTAAATAAACTAATACCTCTCTTTAAGCAAGACTACTATGTTGCTAACTTTACCCATTAAGATAATAAGGGTGCTTCTATTTGCTAGTGTATGTTTCATCAACTAGTCACACTATTACAGTAATCTCACTCTCTCAATATATGTGCCAACAGGGATGCTCGATTTTGGTAGAACTGCACAAAAACTTTGGGTGCTTCATTGCCTCGACAGCTTCCGTCCTTTCCTGCAAGTCGCTAATCTGGGCCTGCTTTCTTCCTTTGCTGTTAGTCGCTTCACTTATCTCGGCTTCCAGTCAAAGGAAATAGTAATTGATATGCTACCTCACACAGGTTGGTACTGGTCTTTATCCTGATTATTGTGCTTGTCATGTATTGGTAATTTGGTATTGTGCTACTGTTTGCAATTTTATAAAGGAGTAACCTGGAGCCTGAACTCGCAGGCAAATCATTGCATTGGGTGATTTCAGTAGAACTACACAAAAAGATCAGATGGACAGATACTTATGATGCTGCTATGTACTCCAAAGTTCACTTAGACAAGCATCGATGTTGACAAGAAGTGCCTATATTCATTCAAGTATCAACCGGCGTCAACCAGTTGTCAAACTCCAAGTATTAGGAGAGTGACCGCCAAAAATATTGCTTGGTGCATAGCCCAGAAAAACACAGTCTAGTCTTTGGTCCCAACTTGTGCCTTTTGGTTATCGGCAAATATGGTAGTGAACTGTATGGCATGGAGTCTAAAGATTCCAGACAAGTTTTTTGACGCATATATTCATCTGGCATTTAATCAGTCTGCACTCCAGGGATGCTCCATTTCAATTGAACTGCACAAAAAATTTGGGTGGTTCATTTTCTCAACCGCCTCCTTTCTTGTCTGCAATGTAGAATTTTGGCGAGCTACAGGACCAAGATGAGCCAGTAAACTAGTTGGATGAAAGTAGTGGCCAAGTTGCTAAAACCTCCCTCGGCACGAGGCTACTATTTGAGGATAAACCTACAAGCAAAGTTCAGATTGTCTGTGTTGCCTCTTATGTACTCGAAAGTTTACTCATACAAGCATTAATTTTAGCAAGAAGTACCTCCGACTGAACACCATTTACCAGTCTGTACCCTAGCTAATTAAAGTTCGTCCATGGATCATATTGGCTGTGATCTCAATCATTTGGATGCATAAACATACTGAACATGTATAGATCTGAATCTTTTTGTGAATTATCTATGAATATTGTCGTGTGATCTATCAATCATTTGGATGCATAGACATGCTGAACTTGTGTATATATGAATCTTTTGAGTTGTTGATTGTGAATGTTGGCTATGAATATGAATGTGCCCTGTGAACCTGAGTTTGATACAAATGTTTACCTTTTCTGTTGTACTTGTGTGTGAACTTGTATGCCTACTGTGGGATATGTGACGTGTGGGTGTCAACAACACACCTTCTTCCCGAGAAGAATTGCACCTCTTTGTTAGGGTAGCAATCATGCATCAGCTCTTTTTAATCTTTTTGCTTTGTCTTTCCCCCTCCCCCGCTCAACCCCTGCCGTAATGTTTTCGGCCTCAAAACAAACATAGTACTGAGTTGTTTTTGGGGCTTGATGAAAAATTGAGTGCTGGTTTGTGACGCCCCCAATTTGACTGTACACTAATCATACATGCAAACGTGTATGATCAAGATCAGGGACTCACGGTAAGATATCACAACACAACTCTAAAAGTAAAGTAAGTCATACAAGCATCATAATACAAGCCAGGGGCCTCGAGGGCTCAAATACAAGTGCTCGATCATAGACGAGTCAGCGGAAGCAACAATATCTGAGTACAGACATAAGTAAACAAGTTGCCATAAGATGGCTAACACAAACTGGGATACAGATCGAAATAGGCGCAGGCCTCCTGCCTGGGATCCTCCTAAACTACTCCTGGTCGTCGTCAGCGGCTTGCACGTAGTACTAGGCACCTCCAGTGTAATAAGAGTCGTCGTCGATGGTGGCGTCTGGCTCCTGGGCTCCAACATCTGGTGGCAACAACCAGGTAGAATGGAAAGGGGGGAAAGAGGGAGAAAAGCAACCATGAGTACTCATCCAAAGTACTCGCAAGCAAGGATCTACACTATATATGCATGGGTATATGTGTAAAAAGGCAATATCGATGGACTGAACTGCAGAATGCCAGAATAAGAGGGGGATAGCTAGTCCTATCGAAGACTACGCTTCTGGCAGCCTCCATCTTGCAGCATGTAGAAGAGAGTAGATTGAAGTCCTCCAAGTAGCATTGCATAGCATAATCCTACCCGGCGATCCTCCCCTCGTCGCCCTATGGAAAAGCGATCACCGGGTTGTCTGTGGAACTTGTCTGGGTGTGTTTTATTAAGTATCCGGTTCTAGTTGTCATAAGGTCAAGGTACAACTCCGGGTCGTCCTTTTACCGAGGGACACGGCTATTCGAATAGATAAACTTCCCTGCAGGGGTGCACCACATAACCCAACACGCTCGATCCCATTTGGCCGGACACACTTTCTTGGGTCATGCCCGGCCTCAGAAGATCAACACGTCGCAGCCCCACCTAGGCACAACAGAGAGGTCAGCACGCCGGTCTAAATCCTATGCGCACAGGGGTCTGGGCCCATCGCCCATTGCACACCTGCATGTTGCGAGGGCGGCCGGAAGTAGACCTAGCCTCCCTAATACAAGAGCAGGCGTTCCAGTCCAATCCGGCGCGCGCCGCTCTGTCGCTGACGTCAAGAAGGCTTCGGCTGATACCACGACGTCGAGTGCCCATATCTTTCCCGCATAGTTGGTTAGTGTGTATCGGCCAGTGGCCAGACTTAGATCAAATACCAAGATCTCGTTAAGCGTGTTATTATGAAGTAACCGCGGACGCCAACCAGGGCCAAGCCCACCTCTCTCCTAGGTGGTCTCAACCTGCCCTGTCGCTCCACCACATAGTAATAGTCGGGGGCCGTCGGGAACCTAGGCCCACCTCTACCGGGATGGAGCCACCTGTCCTTTCAGCCCCCTTATCCGAATCACTTGCGGGTACTCAACGAGCCAACCCGACTTTAGTCACCATCTGTATAATATTTATATATGTATAGTATATACCCGTGATCACCTCCCGAGTGATCACGGTCCGATAGTATAGCAAGGCAGACTGACAAGAATGTAGGGCCAATGATGATAAACTAGCATCCTATACTAGGCATTTAGGATTGCTGGTAAGGTATCAATGAATGTAGCAACAATGACAGGCTATGCAACAGAATAGGATTAATCGAAACAGTAACATGCTACACTACTCTAATGCAAGCAGAATAGAGAAGAATAGGCGATATCTGGTGATCAGGAGGGGCTTACCTGGTTCCTCTGGCAAGAAGGAGGGGTCGTCAACACCGTAGTCGAACTGGGGGTCGCCGGCAGTCTCGGGGTCTACCAGAAAGAAGTAACGGAAGGGGAACACAATAAATAACAGAGCAATCAAAGCATCACAAAGCGTAACATGGCAATAAGCAGTGCTAGGTGTGCCCTAACGCGGTAGTAGGTGATACCGGCAAAAGGGGGAAACATTCGGGAAAGTATCCCTGGTGTTTCGCGTTTTCGGACAGACGAACCGGAGGTGAAATGTTACAGGTTCACTATGCTAGGGACGTGTGGCACACAAACGGGTTGCGTATCCGGATTCGACTCGTCGTTCTGAGCAACTTTCATGTACAAAACATCTTCATCTGAGTTACGGTTTATTTTATATTCATTTTTAAAGATTTAAATCAATTTATAAATTAATATTATTAATTTAATTAGAAAATGGCATTACTGCATCAGCATGATGTCAGCATGATGTCATCAGTCAACAGAGGTGTTGACTGGGTCAAGCTGACGTGTGGGTCCCGCATGTCATACTCTGTTTATTCTAATTAGGGTTTAACGAATCTAATTACTATCTAATTAATTAACAATAGATAGTTAGGTTACTTAAACAGGATTAATTAATTAATTAATTAATTAATATTTTATTTATTTATTATTTTTTTAATTCTTGTTGTTGTTTTTTTAAACGTTCTGGGGCTGGGACCCATTTGTCATAGGCCCTAGGGGCTTAGCGGGTTTGCTCGCTAACGGGCACAGGAAACAGCCCGTCTGGGCGCTAGCAGGACGCCCGTCAGGGTGAACCGGGGCATCGGCCTCGGCCACGGCGGGGCGCCGGCACCGAGCGCCAACCGGGCGAAGGACGGGGGATGGCGATGGCGCACAGGACAGGGGCGGTCGACGGGAGGAGCGGGCTTCAGCGGCATCGGTGAGCAGCACCACCAGGGGCGCGCGTGCGTGCGGGTGACCGCGGCGAGCGGAGCGGCAGAGCTCCGACTGGGCCCGGTGAGGAGAGGCGAGGCGTTGAGAGGCGCAGGCAGGCGTGCTAGGGAGCTCGCACCGCAGCGAGTCCAGGGGCGGCAAAGGGGTGACCGGAGGCGGGCTGCATCGGGGGTCGGCCTGCAGCAGGCGCGACGATCCTGGCGGGCGCGGGCGGTGGTCGCAGGGCGTGGCCCGGACGCGTCGTAGGAGGAAGAGGAGGTCGGGGGTGCGGTGAGCGCGGTCGTGGGCGCGACCAGGGGCGAGCCCGGGCGGGGCCAGCGGTCGCGGCGGCCATGGTGAGGGCGGGGACGAGGGAGAGGGTAGGACCGGAGTCCTCACCATGATTCGTAGGGTCAAGGGAAGCAGTGCTCGAGGTGGGGGGGACGGGGACGACATGCATAGGGGAGGCAGGCCGGCGGGGTAGACGACGAGGTGGCCGAGGCGGCGTTCCAAGCGACGATGGACGAGGTGGAGGCGGCGGCGGTTGGCACGGCGAGCGGCGCCGACGCCCGATCCGATCTGGATCGGGGGAAGCGGAGGAAGGAGTGGGGAAAGTGGGGTGGGTGGTTAGGGTTTTCCCCCCAAGTGGGGTGGATAAGGGGGAGGGTGTGGGGTGCGGCTGGGCCGACCTGGCTTGCCCAGTGGCCAGCTGGGCCGAGGCCCAGCGGGGGGTTCTTTTCCCTTTTTTTGTTCTGTTTTCTTCTCTTCTTTTTTTATTCTATTACTTTTCTATTTTATTTTATTTTATTTTTATAAAATATAACCTTAGCTCCTAAAATAAGGTTTCAGAACCACCCTCTACCATAACAAGTTTGGTGGTCAAATAAACTAATTTAATATTTGTTTAATATTTAAAATCATTTAAATAACTGCTTTGGTATGGTTTTATTCATTTTTTTAGTATCTAACCATTTCATAAAGGTGTGGGTTCTCCACCATAATTATCTATGCACTATTTGGCACAACCCGAACATTTTAGTTTTAATATTTGAAAAACTTTACCGTTTGACTTGATTTTGAATTTGACGTTGAATCGGTTTCGAATCAATGTGAGTTTATCAACAGTAATCGAGGTGACGTGGCATCATTAGCGGGGGGATTACTATAGCTTAATTATCTGGGTGTCACATGGTTTCTGTAGGTTGGCCCGCCCAGCAAATGGTCTGCTGGTCCACCACGGACTGGGATGCTAAAAATACAAGTTGTATGGTGCAGAGGCAAGTAAAAAAATGCCATCGAGAGCCATCCACTGAAGAAAAAAATTTGCTTTTGATGTGCTTCTTCAGTCATGCCGCCGGCCCCCTCTTTAATCCAGTTCGCTCGGGGATCTAGCTGGTATCATTTTTTTGCCAGAGGGCGAACAAGTATCAGCTAGGCCTAGGTTTTGTATTTTAACATGCGTAGCCCACGACATACGGAGACAGTTGTTTCAACTTATTTTTTGAGGTCCATACCGGCCTATGGGCTTTTTCTTAAAGATCGGCAGCCCAATGTATTTTTTTAATAAAACACAAGTCTATGTTCTATTTATCTATATATAAGAATAATAATGTTGTGTCCAATTTATGTTTTCCCTTCTAACCACATTATATATATTTATATTATTACCATTATCGTATATTTTATAGAGACTTATATATACATTATAAAAACATCCCACGTGTTATTAACTTATAAAAGTAAACGTTTAACAGAAGTTGGCAAGGAAAACCCTGGTTGTTTTTGACTCATAGGCAAGGAAAATTCTGGTGATTGCGTACAAAAGCTTGTGAAGATTTGAAGGACCAATGTAATAATAGTGCGCTCATTTTTATTTTGAGCAATAACTCACTAATTTGTTAATTTTATATATATATATATATATATATATATATATATATATATATATATATATATATATATAATGTGCCTCTCCAGTTTATTCTTTGATATTAATCGCTCCTTCTAACATCACATTATATATAGAACGAGCCGAATGAGCCTAGCTAATTCGTGTATTTCAAGGAAGTGCAAATGGGCTGGGATTTCTTAGAAAATATAAATGGACCGCATTGACGCGAAATTATTTGTTCACCCAGCCCAGCAAATGGACTGTACATTCTAGAAAACATGGGTTAAATATATGCCACATTTTTGCAGGTTGACATGTGGGCCAATAGGTCGAAGGCTACGCGGGGCGTTGTCAACTTGGTCAACAAATGATTATGACATCCACAGCCATTGTATTTATATCCAACGGCCGGCATGCACCTTCAATCTCTCGTCTTCTTCCTCCAGCGTCGTCGGGACCGCCTGGTCTGGCCTCCGGCGGCTAGCGGCTCTGCTTAGCACGCATCACTATGAAGCGCTACGCCACCGCCGGCCAGGCTATCCCTCCACCCCTCCACACCTCATGTTATTCTCCACCGACTGCAGCCCCACACCGCACCAGAACCAGTTATAACCCTTCTTCTCCTCTCAATCTGCGACTCCACTGCCGCGTCTTCCCATCTCCGAGTCGTTCCTGTCTGGGGCCTCGCCGTCGTCCACCGCCTCGTTGTGCTCGGTGCGGCATGGTCAATAAACAAGAGTCATCGGAAGAGGACTAGGAGAGTCTGACGACTGGGACCCATGAGGTCCATGGTCGCACGCAAGGAAAGTTCCTCCTTATTAAGCTGGAAAAAAATGTTTCCTCCCCCTGACAGCTGGGACCCACCGGCTATATCTTCGCACAGAAGGAAGTGCCTCCTTGTTATATGAAAGAAATTATTCCTCCTTTTGACAGCTGGGACCCGTCAGATTTGGTAGCTGACTTGTGGGCCTACTAAGCGGACATGTACGTAGGGCTTTTGTCAACTTAATCAACAAATGATTCTAGCAGCTGGACCGTTGGATGTTTATCCAACAGCCGTGCTCTTTCTTCAACCTCTGTTCTTGCTCCTGTCTCCCATGGGCGGCACCGCGGCTGTGCTGCCGCGCACTCGAACCAGTCAAGTTTCCCACTCCTCTCCATCTCTGACTCCACTGCCGCGTCTTCCCCATCTCTGGGTCGTTCCAGTCTGGGGCCTCACCGTCGTCCATCAGCCTTGGTTCGCTCAGCACGGTGTGGTCAACGTGGTCAACAACTGAGAGTCATCGGACGATGACTATACATGAGAGGCTGACAGTGGGGATGCACCACGCCCATGGACGCATGCATGCAATGAAGCACGACGTGGTCAAGGTGGTCAAGGAACGACTTCCATCGAAAGAGTACTATACATGGAGAGGCTCACAGCTGGGTCCACGGCCGCAGCAACGAAGTGCCTCCTTATTACGCGCAAAATAATGATTCCTCCACCTCACAGCGGGGACCCACCTGATGGGCCACCATATTTCGTGAAAAAAAAACGTTTCCCCCCGACTGCTGGGACCCACCAGCTACATCTTCGCACGCAAGGAAGTGCGTCCAGGCAAAAAACAATAATTCGCCCTCCTGACTGTTGGGACCCACCAGCTACATCTATGCATGCAAGGAAGTGCCTGACAATCGGGACCCACCTGGTCGAAGCGTACATAGCGTTGTCATTCTGGTCGCGAACGTGTACGTACATACTGGTCGATGTCGAGGCGCACACGTGTGGTAGTAGAGGCGCGCACGTAGCATATACATGTATGTACAACGGCCAGGGTGCAAGAAAGTAAATACAGCCACGTACGTACATACGGGCGGTGTCTTGAACGCCTAATCGTGCATACGTACGGCCAGGGCTCGTGTACATGGCTGGGTCAGAACGGAGAAACTATGTCATCGTCGTGTTCATGGGGAGCCAACCGGCTAGGTCGGAACGGAATGCGTCGTCGTGTTCATCGGGAGGGCTTGGACAGAACAGCCGATGAAAACAAGGCCTGGTGTACCGCACAACGGAGGCAACGGCCTTGTGTTTGACCATCCACGATCGAAACAGGATCCTGTTCATCGGGAGGATGTTGGGGAACGTAGCACAAATTCAAAATTTTCCTACGAGTCACCAAGATCTATCTATGGAGAGACTAGCAACGAGAGAGAGGGGAGTGCATCTACATACCCTTGTAGATCGCTAAGCGGAAGCATTCAAGAGAACGGGGTTGAGGGAGTCGTACTCGTCGTGATCCAAATCACCAGAGATCCTAGTGCCAAACGGACGGCACCTCCGCGTTCAACACACATGCAGCCCGGTGACGTCTCCCACGCCTTGATCCAGCAAGGAGAGAGGGAGAGGTTGGGGAAGACTCCGTCCAGCAGCAGCACAACATTGTGGTGGTGATGGAGGAGCGTGGTATTCCAGCACGGCTTCGCCAAGCACCGCGAGAAATGACGAGGGAGAAAGGTAGGGCTGCGCCAGGGAGAGGTCAAAACTCATGTGTTTGCAGCCCCCAATACTTCAAGTATATAGAGGGGAAGGGGAGGGGCTGCGCCCCCATCTAGGGTTCCCTCCCTAGGGGTGGCGACAGCCCCAAAACCCATCTAGGGTGCGGCCATGGGGGGAGAGGGGGAAACTTGCCCCCCAAGCAAGGTGGAGGCGCCCCCTCCCTAAACCCTAGGCGCCTTGGGCCCTGGTGGGGGGAGCACCAGCCCACCTGGGGCTGGTCCCCTCCCACACTTGGCCCATGCAGCCCTCTGGGGCCGGTGGTCCCACCTGGTGGACCTTCGGGACCCTCTCGGTGGTCCCGGTACGTTACCGATAGCACCCGTAACTTTCCCGGTGACAAAACCAGGACTTCCCATATATAAATCTTTACCTCCGGACCATTCCGTAACTCCTCGTGACGTCCGGGATCTCATCTGGCACTCCGAACAACATTCGGTAACCACGTATATCTATTCCCTATAACCCTAACGTCATCGAACCTTAAGTGTGTAGACCCTACGGGTTCGGGAACCATGCAGACATGACCGAGACTTTCTTCGGTCAATAACCAACGGCAGGTTCTGGATACCCATGTTGGCTCCCACATGTTCCACGATGATCTCATCGGATGAACCACGATGTCAAGGATTCAATCAATCCCGTATACAATTCCCTTTGTCTAGCGGTATAGTACTTGCCCGAGATTCGATCATTGGTATCCCGATACCTTGTTCAATCTCGTTACCGGCAAGTCTCTTTACTCGTTCCGTAACACATCATCCCGTGATCAACTCCTTGATCACATTGTGCACATTATGATGATGTCCTACCGAGTGGGCCCAGAGATACCTCTCCGTCACACGGAGTGACAAATCCCAGTCTCGATTCGTGCCAACCCAACAGACACTTTCGGAGATACCCATAGTGCACCTTTATAGCCACCCAGTTATGTTGTGACGTTTGGTACACCCAAAGCATTCCTACGGTATCCAGGAGTTGCACAATCTCATGGTCTAAGGAAAAGATACTTGACATTTAGAAAAGCTTTAGCATACGAACTACACGATCTTGTGCTAGGCTTAGGATTGGGTCTTGTCCATCACATCATTCTCCTAATGATGTGATCCCGTTATCAATGACATCCAATGTCCATGGTTAGGAAACCATGACCATCTGTTGATCAACGAGCAAGTCACCTAGAGGCTCACTAGGGACATGTTGTGGTCTATGTATTCACACATGTATTGTGGTTTCCGGTCAATACAATTATAGCATGAATAATAGACAATTATCATGAACAAGGAAATACAATAATAACCATTTTATTATTGCCTCTAGGGCATATTTCCAACAGTCTCCCACTTGCACTAGAGTCAATAATCTAGTTCACATCACTATGTGATTGTAATGAATCAACACCCCTGGGGTTTGATCATATCTCGCTTGTGAGAGAGGTTATTAGTAAACGAATCTGAACCTTTCAGATCCGTGTGTGTTTTACAAATTCTCTATATCATCTCCTAGATGCAGCTACCACGCTCTATTTGGAGCTATTCCAAACAACTGTTCTACTATACGAATCCGGTTTACTACTCAGAATAATCCGGATTAGTGTCAAAGTCTGCAATGGCGTAACCCTTTATGACGAACTCTTTTACCACCTCCATAATCGAGAAAATTCCTTAGTCCACTAGTTACTAAGGATAAGTTTGACCGCTGTCCTGTGATCCATTCCTGGATCACTCTTGTACCCCTTGACTGACTCATGGCAAGGCACACTTTCGGTGCGGTACATAGCATAGCATACTATAGATCCTACATCTGAAGCATAGGGGACGACCTTCGTCCTTTCTCTCTCTTTTGCCGTGGTCATGTCTTGAGTCTTACTCAATACTCACACCATATAACACGGCCAAGAACTCCTTCTTTGCTGATCTATTTTAAACTCCTTCAAAATCTTGTCACGGTATGTATTCATTTGAAAGTACTATTAAGTGTTTTGATCTATCCTTATAGATCTTGATGCTCAATTTTCAAGTAGCTTAATCCAGGTTTTCCATTGAAAATCACTTTTCAAATAACCCTATATGCTTTACAGAAATTCTACATCATTTCCGATCAATAATATGTCAACAACATATACTCATCAGAAATGCTATAGTGCTCCCACTCACTTCTTTGGAAATACAAGTTTCTCACAAACTTTGTACAAACCCAAAATCTTTGATCATCTCATCAAAGCGTATATTCCAACTCCGAGATGCTTACTCCAGTCCTTAGAAGGATTGCTGGAGCTTTGCACACTTGTTAGCATCTTTCAGGATTGACAAAACCTTCTGGTTATATCACATACAACCTTTCCTCAAGGATATCGTCGAGGAAACAATGTTTTGACATCCTTTCTGCAAGATTTCATAAATCATGCATTAGTTGCTAATATAATTCCAACAGACTCTTAGCATCGCTACGAGTGAGAAAGTCTCATCGTAGTCAACTCCTTGAACTTGTCGGAAAACATCTTAACGACAAGTCGAGCTTTCTTAATGGTGATACCTACCATCATTGTCCGTCTTCCTTTTAAAATCCATCTGTACCCAGCAGCCTTACGACCATCAAGTATTTCTTCCAAAGTCTACACTTTGTTTTCATACATGGATCCTCTCTCGGATTTTATGGCCTTGAGCCATTTGTCGGAATTTGGGCTCACCATCGCTTCTCCATAGCTCGTAGGTTCATTGTTGTCTAGCAACATGACCTCCAAGACAGGATTACCGTACCACTCTGAAGCAGTACGCGTCCTTGTCGACCTACGAGGTTCGGTAGTGACTTGATCCGAAGTTTCATGATCACTATCATCGGCTTCCACTTCAATTGGTGTAGGTGCCACAGGAACAACTTCATGTGCCCTGCTACACACTAGTTTAAGTGATGGTTCAACAACCTGATCAGGTCTCCACCATCCTCCCACTCAATTCTTTCAAGAGAAACCTTTCCTCAAGAAAGGACCCGTTTCTAGAAACAATCACTTTTTCTTCCGGATCTGAAATAGGAGGTATACCCAACTGTTTTGGGTGTCCTATGAATGTGTATTTATTCGCTTTGGGTTCGAGCTCATCAGGATGAAACTTTTTCACATAAGCATCGTAGCCCCAAACTTTCAAGAAACGACAGCTTAGGTTTCTCTAAACCATAGTTCACACGGTGTCATCTCTACGGAATTATGTGCTGCCCTATTTAAATTGAATGTGGTTGTCTCTAATGCCGAACCCATGAACGATAGTGGTAATTCGATAAGGGACATCATGGTATGCCCCATATCCAATAGGGTGCATCTATGATGTTCGGACACACCATCACACTATGGTGTTCCAGGCGGTGTTAGTTATGAAACAATTTCCACAATGTCTCAATTGTGTACCAAACTCGCAACTCAGATATCCATCTCTATGATCATATCACAGACATTTTATCCTCTTGTCACGAAGATCTTCAACTTCACTCTGAAATTACTTGAACCTTTCAATAATTCAGACTTGTGTTTCATCAAGTAAATATACTCAACATCTACTCAAATCATATGTGAAGTAATAACATAATGATATTCACTGCATGCCTCAGCACTCATTGGACTGCACACATCAAAATGTGTTACTTCCAACAAGTTGCTATCTTGTTCCATCTTACTGAAAACGAGGCTTTTCAGTCATCTTGCCCATGTGGTATGATTTGCATATCTCAAGTGATTCAGAATCAAGTGAGTCCAAACGATCCATCTGCATGGAGTTTCTTCATGCGTATACACCAATAGACATGGTTCACATGTCTCAAACTTTTCAAAAATGAGTGAGTCTAAAGATCCATCAACATGGAGCTTCTTCATGCGTTTTATACCAATATGACTTACATGGCAGTGCCACAAGTAAGTGGTACTATCATTACTATCTTATATCTTTTGGCATGAAAATGTGTATCACTACGATCAAGATTCAATAAACCATTCTTTTAGGTGCAAGACCATTGAAGGTATTATTCAAATAAATAGAGTAACCATTATTCTCCTTGAATGAATAACCGTATTGCGATAGACATATGCTCAACGCAAACACCAAATAACAATTATTTAGGTTTAACACCAATCTCGATGGTAGATGGAGCAGGCGATGCTTGATCACATCAACCTTGGAAACACTTCCAACACACATCGTCATCTCACCTTTAGCTAGTCTCCGTTTATTCCGTAGCTCTTTTATTTCAAGTTACTAACACTTAGCAACCGAACTGGTATCTTAATACCCTGGTGCTACTAGGAGTACTAGTAAAGTACACATTTAATTCAATGTATATCCAATATACTTCTGTCAACCTTGCCAGCCTTCTCATCTACCAAGTATCTAGGGTAGTTCTGCTTCAGTGTCTGTTCCCTCATTACAGAAGCACTTAGTCTCGGGTTTGGGTTCAACCGTGGGTTTCTTCACTAGCAGCAACTGATTTGTCGTTTCATGAAGTACCCCTTCTTGCCCTTGCCCTTCTAGAAACTAGTGGTTTCACTAACCATCAACAATTGAGGCTCCTTCTTGATTTCTATATTCGCGGTGTCAAACATCGCGAATATTTCCAGGATCATCATATCTATCCCTGATATGTTATAGTTCATCACAAAGCTCTAGTAGCTTGGTGGCAATGCCTTTGGAGAAACATCACTATCTCATCTGGAAGATTAACTCCCACTCGATTCAAGTGATTGTTGTACCCAGACAATCTGAGTACAAGCTCAATGATTGAGATCTTCTCCCTTAGTTTGTAGGCTAGAAAACTCGTCGGAGGTCTTATACCTCTTGACGTGGACACGAGCCTGAAATCCCAATTCCAGCCCTCAGAACATCTCATATATTCCGTGACGTTTCAAAATCGTCTTCGGTGCCTCAATTCTAAACCATTTAACATTACTGAACTATCACGTAGTCATCAAAACATGTATGTCAGATGTTCGCAACATCCACAGACGATATTCGAGGTTCAGCACACCGAGCGGTGCATTAAGGACATAAGCCTTTTACGCAGCAATGAGGACAATCCTCGGTTTACGGACCCAGTCCGCATAATTGCTACTATCAACTTTCAACTAAATTTTCTCTAGGAACATATCTAAAACAATAGAACTAAAACGCGAGCTACGACATAATTTGCAAAGACCTTTTGACTATGTTCAGGATAATTAAGTTCATCTTATGAACTCCCACTCAGATAGACATCCCTCTAGTCATCTAAGTGATACATGATCCGAGTCAACTAGGCCATGTCCGATCATCACGTGAGACGGACTAGTCATCATCGGTGAACATCTTCATGTTGATCGTATCTACTATACGACTCATGCTCGACCTTTCGGTCTCTTGTGTTCCGAGGCCATGTTTGTACATGCTAGGCTCGTCAAGTCAACCTAAGTGTTTTGCATGTGTAAATCTGGCTTACACTCGTTGTATGTGAACGTTAGAATCTATCACACCCGATCATCACGTGGTGCTTCGAAAGAACGAACTTTCGCAACGGTGCACAGTTAGGGGGAACACTTTCTTGAAATTATTATGAGGGATCATCTTATTTACTACCGTCGTTCTAAGCAAATAAGATGCATAAACATGATAAACATCACATGCAATCAAATAATGACATGATATGGCCAATATCATTTTGCTCCTTCTGATCTCCATCTTCGGGGCTCCATGATCATCATCTTCACCGGCATGACACCATGATCTCCATCATCATGATCTCCATCATCGTGTCTCCATGAAGTTGTCTCGCCAACTATTACTTCTACTACTATGGCTAACGGTTTAGCAATGAAGTAAAGTAATTACATGGCGTTATTCAGTGACACGCAGGTCATAAAATAAATAAAGACAACTCCTATGGCTCCTGCCGGTAGTCATACTCATCGACATGCAAGTCGTGATTCCTATTACAAGAACATGATCAATCTCATACATCACATATCATTTATCACATTATTTTGGCCATATCACATCACATAGCATACCCTGCAAAAACAAGTTAGACGTCCTCTAATTGTTGTTTGCATGTTTTACGTGGCTGCTATGGGTTTCTAGCAAGAACGTTTCTTACCTACGCAAAAGCAACAACATGATATGCCAATTGCTATTTACCCTTCATAAGGACCCTTTTCATCGAATCTGATCCGACTAAAGTGGGAGAGACTGGCACCCGCTAGCCACCTTATGCAACAAGTGCATGTCAGTCGGTGGAACCTGTCTCACGTAAGAGTACGTGTAAGGTCGGTCCGGGCCGCTTCATCCCACAATGTCGTCGAATCAAGATAAGACTAGTAATGGTAAGCATATTGAACAAAATCAACGCCCACAACAACTTGTGTTCTACTCGTGCATAGAATCTACGCAATAGACCTAGCTCATGATGCCACTATTGGGGAACGTAGCACAAATTCAAAATTTTCCTACGAGTCACCAAGATCTATCTATGGAGAGACTAGCAATGAGAGATGGGGGAGTGCATCTACATACCCTTGTAGATCACTAAGCGGAAGCGTTCAAGAGAATGGGGTTGAGGGAGTCATACTCGTCGTGATCCAAATCACCGGAGATCCTAGTGCCGAACGGACGGCACCTCCGCGTTCAACACACGTGCAGCCCGGTGACGTCTCCCACGCCTTGATCCAGCAAGGAGATAGGGAGAGGTTGGGGAAGACTCCGTCCAGCAGCAGCACAACGGCGTGGGGATGGAGGAGCGTGGTATTCCAGCAGAGCTTCGCCAAGCACCGCGAGAAATGACGAGGGAGAGAGGTAGGGCTGCGCCAGGGAGAGGTCAAAACTCATGTGTTTGCAGCCCCCAATACCTCAAGTATATATAGGGGAAGGGGAGAGGCTACGCCCCCATCTAGGGTTCCCTCCCTAGGGGTGGAGGCAGCCCCAAAACCCATCTAGGGTGCGGCCAAGGGGGGGAGAGGGGGAAACTTGCCCCCCAAGCATGGTGGAGGCGCCCCCTCCCTAAACCCTAGGCACATTGGGCCCTGGTGGGGGGGCGTACCAGCCCACCTGGGGCTGGTCCCCTCCCACACTTGGCCCATGCAGCCCTCTGGGGCCGGTGGTCCCACCTGGTGGACCCCCGGGACCCTCCCGGTGGTCCCGGTACGTTACCGATAGCACCCGAAACTTTTCCGGTGACCAAAACAGGACTTCCCATATATAAATCTTTACCTCCGGACCATTCCGGAACTCCTCGTGACATCCGGGATCTCAATCGGGACTTGGAACAACATTCGGTAACCATGTATATCTAGTCCCTATAACCCTAGCGTCATCAAACCTTAAGTGTGTAGACCCTACGGGTTCGGGAACCATGCAGACATGGCCGAGACGTTCTCCGGTCAATAACCAACAGCGGGATCTGGATACCCATGTTGGCTCCCACATGTTCCATGATGATCTCATCGGATGAACCACGATGTCAAGGATTCAATCAATCCCGTATACAATTCCCTTTGTCTAGCGGTATAGTACTTGCCCGAGATTCGATCATTGGTATCCCGATACCTTGTTCAATCTCGTTACCGGCAAGTCTCTTTACTCGTTCCGTAACACATCATCCCGTGATCAACTCCTTGATCACATTGTGCACATTATGATGATGTCCTACCGAGTGGGCCCAGAGATACCTCTCCGTCACACGGAGTGACAAATCCCAGTCTCGATTCGTGCCAACCCAACAGACACTTTCGGAGATACCCGGTGTCGGTGTCAAAACCGGCGGATCTCGGGTAGGGGGTCCCGAAGTGCGCGTCTAGGCGGATGGTAACAGGAGACAAGGGACATGATGTTTTTACCCAGGTTCGGGCCCTCTCGATGGAGGTAAAACCCTACTCCTGCTTGATTAATATTGATGATATGGGTAGTACAAGAGTAGATCTACCACGAGATCAGAGAGGCTAAACCCTACAAGCTAGCCTATGGTATGATTGTTGTTCGTCATACGTACTAAAACCCTCCGGTTTATATAGACACCGGAGAGGGCTAGGGTTACACAGAGTCGGTTACAATGGGAGGAGATTTACATATCCGCATTGCCAAGCTTGCCTTCCACGCCAAGGAAAGTCCCATCCGGACACGAGACGAAGTCTTCAATCTCGTATCTTCATAGTCCAGGAGTCCGGCCAAAGGTCATAGTTCGGCCATCCGGACACCCCCTAATCCGGGACTTCCTCAGTAGCCCCTGAAACAGGCTTCAATGACGACGAGTCCGGCACACAGATTGTCTTCGTCATTGCAAGGCGGGTTTTTTGAACACAAGGATAGTGTCCGGCTCTGCAAAATAAGTTCCACATACCACCGTAGAGAGAATAATATTCGTACAGATCTAATCTGCTGACGTATTCCGCAGCATGACATCATGCCACGGCCAAGCCTTTATTCAAATCGTTTTACTGTCCCACCTCAGCGCGTTTAGCGAGGGGGTTTCCTTGGCACGTATTGTCAAAGCAGAGATTGTGTCCCCTTATTCCGGGATTCTCATCAATACGGGCGTGGGTAACCCAACCGTGCCATTAATCATGGTGCTTGGGAGATAAGCGAGTTTTACCAGGCTGGCGGGGGCACATAGTTTCGGTCGCCCATATAAGGGGATAAGGATCCACCCTTTCCATCTACGCCTTCTTCCTCCTTTGCTTATCCATTTCCGCGCACTCAAGCTCCCGCACCCAAGTCCGCACTTCCCACCTCAACCTTCTCCAGCCATGTCCGGAGCGGGAGGCAGGTGGATGGCCTCCTCCGTCACGGAGAGGCACATCAAAAAGTTGACGAAGGTCGGATACTTGTCTAACGACATTGCGCACCGGCTCCCAGATGAGGGGCAGCTCATACCCACCCCCAGGCCCCGTGAGAGGGTGGTGTTCCTCCCCCATTTCCTCCGCGGACTTGGCTTCCCACTTCACCCATTTGTCCGGGGGCTCATGTTCTACTACAGCCTGGATTTCCACGATCTGGCCCCGAACTTCATCCTCAACATCTCGGCGTTCATCGTCGTGTGCGGGGTCTTCCTCCGCATCAAGCCCCACTTCGGCTTATGGCTAACGACCTTCAATGTCAAGCCGAAGGTAGTGGGCGGCCGGCAAGCGGAGTGCGGAGGCGCCATGGTGGGCAAGATGCCCAACATTACATGGCTCGAGGGCTCCTTTGTGGAAACCATCAAAGGGTGGAAATCGGGGTGGTTCTACATCACCGAGCCGCGTGACCCTGAATGGGCAGCGGCCCCCGAATTCCGATCTGGCATCCCCACACGGCTCACCTCTTGGAAAGAGATGGGCCTGTCGTGGGGTAATTCAGAAGAGGTGACCGGACTCCAAACCTGCGTCCAAAACCTGGTGGACAAGAAGGTTAAGCTTGTCAACGTAGTCGAGGTCATGCTCTTCCATCGGATCCTCCCGTGTCAACGACGGGCTTTTAACCTATGGGAGTTCGACCCGGCCCAGCACCAAATCCTATCCAGGCTCTTTGACACAACGCACGAGGACGCTTGGAAGGTGCTATTCAAGGGCCCCGAGGTTTCCCCTCCCACTACAGAGGATCGCGGATTCTGCGCGAAGCGCCAAGCCAGCGCGGTAAGCTTGTTTTACCCTTTACAGGATACTTGTTTTTCATAGCTTGACTCTATGCGGGATCTAAGCTCCCGCTCTTTTGACAGGACTGGAAGAGGACGTCCGGACAGATCGACTGTCCGGCTCCTTTGCCCGAAGGCCCAGCAGATGCCCACTTGGCAAAGCTGCTAGTCCCGGCACCTCATGTGGTGCCGGAGAAGAAGGCCAAGAAGAAGGCCACGGGAACTCGAAAGAGCTCCCGGTGCCTGGTGGTGTCGGATTCATCGCCCGACGACCCCGAAGCGCACTCCTCCCTCGAAGACGAGGAGGAGGAAGAAGAAGCCTCTCCCCCTCCATCGGGGTGAGGAAAGAAGAGAAAGGCCGCCCCAACTGGGGAGGCCGGAGGGTCCAAGAAGGGAAAGACCCTTCTTTCAGACTACTCCACCAGCGCCGACGATGGCGGAGAGGAGTGGCCATCCAGGGCCAAGCCCCTGGCGAAATCGTAAGTACCAGAATAACTCATGGCGTTCCTTTAGTCCACAGTATCTTCTAATGCCGAACATAATCATGCAGTCCGCCCAAGGCCCAGCTCGACGCTTCATCGAGCGGATCCCTGGATTCGTCGGATGTGAATAGTCTTTCACTCCCGACTGCTACCTCCCCTCGCCCCACGGATCATGCCGAGGTGGAGTCCCAAAAGGGGCCAGGCCAGGAGGAGGTAGCCCCGGAGGCGCCGCAAGGCGACCTTCCGAACTCTAGGCGCAAAGGGGATAAAACCCCAGAGGGATCTAAGTCCGGCCCTGGGCCGGACACCGCGCCGGAACCTTTAGTGGTTCCGGAGTGCGGCAGGCGGCCCCCTCGTAAGAAGGGCAAGCCTACGACACCGGTGGCCTCCGTCCAATCGGAGGCACCGGACAATTTCTGGAGGTGCTTAACGGCGCATCCATCAAAGAGGAGCACCGCACTATTATGAGTGCGATGATCCAGAAGGTTCAGTCCGCCAAGAGCGGGCTGACAAAAGCATGTGCCAGCCTTCTAAGAGGCTTTGAGGTATGTATTTAAGACATGTAAAAATATTACCGCATAGACAGTAGCCCCTGATGCTCAGTTTGGTGTTCGGAAAAAAAGCCGGACTGAGGATCTAAAAAGATATACGCAGGAGTCTAACATAAATATGTCAATATGGGAATGCAGGCTGCGCTGCTGACCTCTGCCACACTGACTGCGGAGGTCGATGCATTGAAGCAGAGCCTCGAGCGGTCCGAGAACAAGCTCGGCCTTGCCAAGAAGCAGCTCGAGGACAAGGAAGGTAGGTAGTACCTGATGTAAGTATATATAAAAATACCTGGTTGCAAATAGTGACAGGACCAACGTGAATGTTTACAGGGGCCACAACCGAGGTGGCGACCCTGAAGGAAGCGATGTCCAAGGCCGAAGACAATGCGGCCATGGAGCGCACCGAGCGAGAGAAACAAGAGGCGCGGGTGGCGGAGGTGCGGCAAGAGCTCAATGCTCTTGTGAAAAAACACGAGAGTTTAGAGCTTGACTCAAAGACTCGAGAGTCCGAGCTTGCCTCGACACTTGAAAGCGCCAAATCTGCCAAGTCCGAAGCCCAAAAAGCCCTCTAGGAAATAGAGGTGATGAAAAAGATAGCCGCGGGTAAGGCATTCTTTATGCAAAGCAAGCATGTGAAAGTAAATTACCTGTTACTTACCCGAGTCCGGAGCTCTCCAGGAGCATTCGCAGATCTGCCCCGCAGTGTGTCCGACGCCGCCGCATTCTACCGGGCCGAGGAAGGGAGCTTGACGGAGAAGGTGTTCTGGTCCCAGTATACTGAGGCCGGACACCCGGTGCCCCTAAGCAACCAGCTGAAGCAGCTGGTCGAGCTCCATAAGGCAGCCGAGCAGGCCATGGACGGCCTTATAGGCGGCTGTGGCCTGGGGAGGCCATGCCTGGGAGCTACTTTGGGCTGCTGAGGCGGCTGGTTGATGCATGTCCATGGCTTGAAGTCATCAAGCGCTTCGTATGCATCGAAGGCGCCCGTAGGGCCCTTGCCCGTGCTAAAGTGCACTAGGGCAAGCTGGATGCTGAGAAGCTGGTGACAGATGGGCCACCGGAGGGGAAGGAGCATCGCAGGCCCGAGATGTATTATGAGGGCGTCTTGAAGGGTGCCCGCCTTGTGGCGAACGAATGTTCCAAGGATTTAATTTTTGAGTAAACTCGCTCGTGTTTATCCTGTGCGCTGAAAACTTGTTCATATGTGCTAAGAAACACTTTTTGAATTTAAAATATTACCTTCTGTGCGGCCGTTTATTAAATCTGAGAGATGCAAGTCGTCGGCTTCTACCCCCATGCCACGAGTGCTGGGGTGTTCGGGATAAACCTGAGCGCTCTTGTTCCCATTCTTGGGTCCTTCGAGGGAGGCGCTCAGCACAACGAACAAGGCAATCGAACTATAATGCTTTATCACTCTCACTTAGCCATAGAATTCTATAATTTTAAATTTCGGTGAAGCCCCTAGTATTCGGAAGACCGAGTTCGGGGCGCTATCCACGCCTAGGCCGGACAAATCCAGCTCCTCGCTCTAAGCGGCATAAGTCTTTAGGGACTCGAAAAACCTCTCGAACAGCGACCGGCTCTCGCCCTATCATGACAGTCAGTTTTAGCTTTCTCTACTGAGGTGCTTAACCCAGCTCAACTGGGGCACAATCGCAGTAGTTCTCCCAGCGGTACCTTAGACGATATAGCGGAACGTAAGGTACCAAAACATGGGAGCCGAGCAAACCCAACTATTGACCCAAGACATGATTCGGAGTCGATGCATATAATGCTATAAGTTCGGGGTGCCGCACTTGTGAGAGTGTTCGGTCTTCTCACACCATATTCTGGGGTACTTAAGCCCCTGGTGTATTGGTCGTACCAAAGTGTACGGTTGCATAATGTCATAACTGAACATATTTACATAAAAAATGAATGCAATAATAGACAAGAGCTATGTATTGTTTGTTAAAGGGCTGCTATGAAAGCAGAACGATACAAATAGTGCGATAAGCAAGAGATGGGATTATTTGACATGTCCCCCTCCAGGGGCAAGCTGCGAGACTTTAAGTAAGACAGGTATTTAGCTCGTTACAGAGACCACCTGGACATTCAACATGGCTTGCTATCTCCCTGGCTGTTGCATCGTGTGTTCGGCGATTGTACTGCCGGACAGGCCTTTCTGAAAGTGGAGTCCTGAAAGTAAGAAAAGAGAAATGACAAAATCGGGAGCCGCTAGTGCGGTTGAGCCGCATTCTAGGCGTTCCGTGGTTGTGCCCCTCCCCTTATGCCCATGGTATTTCCAGAGCATAATTATGTACGCGTGGTACTGGTTTGGCAATCTCGCGAGGGCTAGGGTTGGGGCCGCACTGCTATGCTTGCTCGGAACGTGCCAGACAGTCTTGTTGTAGGTTACTCCGGGCGCGCTTGACGGTGTCCGGACGTTTAACAACCGGACTGGAGAATTGCCTTGAGAGGCTACTTTGTACTTCCGCCGCGAGGGCCGCCGTGTGCTCCTCTGTTCGGAGAGAGCATTCGGTCTTTCCATTGACCGTAATGACTCCTCGAGGGCCTGGCATCTTGAGCTTGAGGTATGCGTAGTGCGGCACCGCATTGAACTTTCCAAATGCGGTTCGCCCGAGCAGGGCGTGATAGCCACTGCGGAACGGGACTATGTCGAAGATTAACTCCTCGCTTCGGAAATTATTCGGGGATCCGAAGACCACTTCGAGTGTAACTGAGCCTGTATAGCTGGCCTCTACACCTGGTATGACGCCTTTAAAGGTCGTCTTTGTGGGTTTAATCCTTGAGGGATCTATGCCCATTTTTCGCACTTTATCCTGATAAAGCAGGTTCAGGTTGTTGCCGCCGTCCATGAGGACTCTAGTGAGGTGAAATCCGTCAATGATTGGGTCTAGAATCAATGCGGCGAATCCGCCGTGATGGATGCTAGTGGGGTGGTCCCTTCGATCAAAAGTGATCGGGCAGGAGGACCATGGGTTGAACTTTGGGGCGACTGGCTCCAACGCATATACGTCCCTGAGTGCATGCTTCCGCTTCCTTTTGGGGATGTGGGTTGCGTATATCATGTTTACCGTCCGCACTTGTGGGGGAAAACCCTTTTGTAATCTATTGTTCGGCGGCCGGGGCTCCTCCTCGTCATCGCTACGCAGCCCCTTGTCTCTGTTTTCGGCACTTAACTTGCCTGCCTTCTTGAACACCCAACAATCCCTGTTGGTGTGATTGGCTGGTTGTTCGGGGGTGCCGTGTATCTGGCACGAGCCATCGCGTATCCGGTCCAGACTGGACGGGCCCGGAGTATTTCTTTTGAATGGCTTTTTCCGCTGACCGGGTTTAGAGCCTCTGAATCCGGCATTAACTGCCGTATCCTCAGTATTGTCGCCGTTAATGCGGCACTTGTGCTTGTTGCGACGCGACCTGCCATTGTTGTCCTTGGTATCTGAATTACCAGGGCTCTTGGTCATGTTATTACTACGAGCTAGCCAGCTGTCTTCTCCCGTGCAAAAGCGGGTCATGAGTGTTGTGAGGGCTGCCATGGATTTTGGCTTTTCGTGTCCTAGGTGTCGGGCAAGCCATTCGTCACGGATGTTATGTTTGAAGGCTGCAAGGGCCTCTGCGTCCGGACAGTCGACTATTTGATTTTTCTTGGTTAGGAACCGTGTCCAGAATTGTCTGGCCGATTCCTCTGGCTGTTGAATTATGTGGCTTAGGTCATCGGTGTCTGGTGGTCGCACATAGGTGCCCTGGAAATTGTCGAGGAATGCGGATTCCAGGTCCTCCCAACAACCAATTGACTCTGCTGGCAAGCTGTTAAGCCAATGTCGAGCTGGTCCTTTAATCTTGAGTGGGAGGTATTTGATAGCGTGTAGATCATCACCGCGGGCCATGTGGATATGAAGGAGATAATCCTCGATCCATACCGCAGGATCTGTTGTGCCATCGTATGATTCGATGTTTACGAGTTTAAAACCCTTGGGAATTTGATGATCCATTACTTCATCTATGAAGCATAGTGGGTGTGCGGCGCCTCTGTACTGGGCTATATCACGACGTAGCTCATATGAGCTTTGCCTGCCGTGTTCGACCTAGCCGTATTTGCCATATCCGGCGTGACGGTTATCGTCACGTGTCGTGGGGCGCCCACGCGATCCGTAGATCGATCTTGTTTGCCTTTCCTTGTCCTCCAATATGTCTTGCAGGTCTGGCGCATTTCCCCGTGCCTTGGTATTTTTTGAGCGGCGCCGGGGTGCGGCTTGAATGGATGGCCGAGAGGCCTCTCTATCATGGCCACGAGGTGGCCGGTCGGCCACGTCCTGCGCTGGTGACGTAGGTTTAGGTGCTTCCTCCTCTAATTGGGGTAGCAGCCTGCGCTTCGGGCAGCTCTTGGAGGGGCGTTCGAGTTTGTACTCTTCGGCCGCAAGGACTTCAGTCCATCTGTCGGCTAGCAAATCTTGGTCAGCTCTAAGCTGCTGCTGTTTTTTCTTGAGGCTACTTGTCGTGGCCATAAGCCTGCATTTGAAACGCTCTTGTTCGATGGGATCCTCAGGCACGACAAATTCGTCGTCGGCGAGGCTTGCCTCGTCTTCGGAGGGGGGCATGTAATTATCGTCCCCTACCTCTCTGTCTGCCGCTCTCTTATGAGGGCTGGCTTCTCCATCCTCCTGCGCTGAATCCTGGTGGAGGGGGTTGTCTTCGGCACTGTCCGGGATGTTATTGTCTCCGGTGTCGGAATCGCCGTTTTTGCTTTGGCGGGATTTAGAGCGGCGCCGCTGACGCCGGCGCTTAGGCTGCTTCTTGGAGGGGTCATCCTTCGTTGTTCCATCGCCATTCCCTTCTTTTGGCGTGTCCACCATGTATATGTCATATGATGAGGTGGCCTTCCAGTGCCCTATAGGCGCTGGTTCTTGGTTGTCTCCTGCATCGTCGTCCATGCCCTCGATGTCTTCGGAGTCGAAGTCGAGCATGTCGGTTAAATCATCGACAGTGGCTACGAACTAGGTGGTGGGTGGGCTTTGAATTTCTTCGTCGTCCGCATCCCAACCTTGCTGACCGTAGTCCGACCAGGGCTCTCCTGATAAGGAGAGAGACTTTAGTGAATTCAGGACGTCGCCAAAGGGTGAGTGCTGAAAGATGTCCGCGGCAGTGAACTCCATGATCGGCGCCCAATCGGGTTCGATCGGCAGGAGTGCGGAAGGCTCCGAGTCCAGAAAGGAGTCCGGCACCTTGGAGTCACGGGCTTCACAAAGGACAGGGCTGGTATTCGGCTCGATCGCCATAGAGATTGCAGCCCCCGAGGCGGTGTCCAGCCACCCGTCCTCGATCGACGCAGTCGGCTCCGAGCTAAGGGTCGGAGCGGACACTGGGGCGGCCTTCTGGGCACTATCCGGTGGCAGAGTTAGATCATGCCCATCGTGACAGTGCGGCACGCTCGGCTGTGGCTCAAACCCGTCGAAGATCAAGTCTCCGCAGATGTCAGCCGAGTAGTTCAAACTTCCAAATCTGACCTGATGGCCAGGGGCGTAGCTTTCGATCTGCTCGAGATGGCCAAGCAAATTGGCCCGCAGTGCAAAGCCGCCGAATACGAAGATCTGTCCGGGGAGAAAAGTCTCACCCGGGACCGCGTCGTTGTTGATGATCGGAGAAGCCATCAGGCCTAAAGGTGACGACACAGAGGAACTCTCAATGAAAGCACCAATGTCGGTGTCAAAACCGGCGGATCTCGGGTAGGGGGTCCCGAACTGCGCGTCTAGGCGGATGGTAACAGGAGACAAGGGACACGATGTTTTAACCCAGGTTCGGGCCCTCTCGATGGAGGTAAAACCCTACTCCTTCTTGATTAATATTGATGATATGGGTAGTACAAGAGTAGATCTACCACGAGATCAGAGAGGCTAAACCCTAGAAGCTAGCCTATGGTATGATTGTTGTTCGTCCTACGGACTACAACCCTCCGGTTTATATAGACACGGGAGAGGGCTAGGGCTACACAGAGTCGGTTACAATGGGAGGAGATCTACATATCCGCATCGCCAAGCTTGCCTTCCACGCCAAGGAAAGTCCCATCCGGACACGGGATGAAGTCTTCAATCTCGTATCTTCATAGTCCAGGAGTCCGGCCAAAGGTCATAGTCCGGCCATCCGGACACCCCCTAATTCGGGACTCCCTCACCCGTAGTGCACCTTTATAGCCACCCAGATACGTTCTGACGTTTGGTACACCCAAAGCATTCCTACGGTATCCGGGAGTTGCACAATCTCATGGTCTAAGGAAAAGATACTTGACATTTAGAAAAGCTTTAGCATACGAACTACACGATCTTGTGCTAGGCTTAGGATTGGGTCTTCTCCATCACATCATTCTCCTAATGATGTGATCCCGTTATCAATGACATCCAATGTCCATGGTGAGGAAACCATGACCATCTGTTGATCAATGAGCTAGTCAACTAGAGGCCCACTAGGACATGTTGTGGTCTATGTATTCACACATGTATTGCGGTTTCCGGTCAATACAATTATAGCATGAATAATAGACAATTATCATGAACAAGGAAATACAATAATAACCATTTTATTATTGCCTCTAGGGCATATTTCCAACAGAGGGGTCTGGCGTACTGCAAAATGGAGGAAACAGACTTCTGTTGGACCTGCTACGGTCGAAACGGGGTCCTATTGATCGTGAGGGGTGTGGCATACTGCAAAACGGAGGAAACAGACTTGTGTTGGAGCGCTACGGTCGAAACGGGGGTCCTGTTCATCGGGAGGGGTGTGGGGTACCGCAAAACGGGACTCCACGGGATACTGTGCATCTCCACCGTCGACCTCCTCCAGCCTCCACGGGCTACTGTTCATCCACCGTCGACCTCCTCCAGCCTCCACCTGCGACTGTTCATCCACGGGCTCCTGTTCATCCAGCCTCCACCGCGCGCTACTCCACCGACTACTGTTCAACCAGCCCTCTCCACGGTCTCCTGTTCAACCACCCCTCCACGGGCTACTGTTCAACCAGCCCTCCACCGGTTACTGTTCAACCTTTCCTCCATGGGGTCCTGTCCATCCAGCCCTCCATGGGGTCTTGTTCATCCATGCCCAACCGGCTCGATCGATTGGGGTCCTGTTCATCCAGCAGCAACACCACGGGGTCCTGTTCATCCAACCCCCACCGGGAACTGTTCAT
>NC_041385.1:749934712-749938051 GCF_002162155.2 Triticum dicoccoides
GATCGACTTCAGTTAGCTGCAGTAGCGAAGGAATCGCTCGGGTTCAGTAACGCGTAGCATGTAGTGCAATCGCTCGGGTTTAGTTAGGCGACGCCTCGCTTGGGTTTAGTTAGAGCCCAACGCCTCGCACCCACGCACGTACGATACGAGAGAAACGTGCATCACTCGGCCCCCGGCCACCCACCATAATCGGGAACTCCCCGATACTTTCCTCGCCCTCGCTTCTACCATGGTTTTTCCGTCATGGACGGCCCAAAGAATGTCATGCAGCTGCGCCTCCAGCCCACCCAAGACGAAAAGCTAATTTTCCGTCATGATTTTTTGTCATAGAAGTAGGAGCCCACCACATCTATGATGATACCGGGTTTTGTCACAATTATCGTCATAGAAGTGTCATAAGTATGACAGAAAAAAATTCGTTCGGCCCAAAATGTCACGGATGTGTCTTTTTTTTGTAGTGTACCTCTCCGAAACACAGAGTGACAAATCCTAATATCGATCTATGCCAACCCAACAACCACCTTCGGATGCACCTGTAGAGCACCTTTATAATCACCCTTTTACATTGTGACGTTTGGTAGCACATAAAGTGTTCCTCCGGTATTCAGGAGTTGCATAATCTCATAGTCTGAGGAACATGTATAAGTCATGAAGAAAGCAGTAGCAATGAAACTATAACGATCATGATGCGAAGCTAACGGATGGGTCTTGTCCATCACATCATTCTCCTAATGATGTGATCCCATTCATCAAATGACAACACATGTCTATGGTTAGGGAACATAACCATATTTGATTAATGAGCTAGTCAAGTAGAGGCATACCAGGGACACTATGTTTTGTCTATGTATTCACACATGTACTAAGTTTCCATTTAATACAATTCTAGCATGAATAATAAATATTTATCATGAAATAAGGAAATAAATAATAACTTTATTATTTCCTCTAGGGCATATTTCCTTCATGTCTATGTACTTCGTAGACCGAAAGTGGAAGCGTTTGACAATGCAGTTGATGTAGTCGAACTTTTTCTAGCTTCTATCGGTCAAGTATCGTACGTACGGCACCTCCAGTTCTGCACACGTTCATCTCGATGACGTTCCTCGCCCTCTTGATCCAGCAAGGTGTCGAGGAAGTAGATGAGTTCCGTCGGCACGACGGCATGGTGACGGTGATTGTGAAGTGATCCGTGCAGGGCTTCGCCTAAGCACCACGACAATATGACCGGGGGTGTAAACTGTGGAGGGGGCGCCGCACACGGCTAACAGTTGTTGTTCTATGTTGTAGGTTCCCCCCTCCCCACATATATATAGTTTGGAGGGGAGAAGAGGCAGCCAAGGGGGGCGCCCCAAGTAGGAGGAATCCTGCTTGGGGTCCTCTTTCAATTCTGCCAACCCCCTCCCCTATTCCTATTTGGAGTAGGAAGGGAAGAGGGGGAAGGGGGAATCCTATTCCGTTTTTCCTTTCCTCCTTCCCCTTTCCTTCTCAAATTTGGCCAGCCCATATTGGGGGGGCACAACCCCTTTGTGGCTGGTGTGTTTCCCCTCTTGGCCCATAAGGCCCATATCTTTTGTCGGGGGTGCCCGGAACCCCTTCCGATGACCCGATAAGTACCCGATGCTTCCCGAAACACTCCCGGTGTCAGAATACCATCATCCTATATATCAATCTTTACCTTTCAACCATTTAGAGACTCCTCGTCATGTCGACGATCTCATCCGGGACTCCGAACAACATTCGGTCACCAAATCACATAACTCATATAATACAATATCGTCATCGAATATTAAGCGTGCAGACCCTATGAGTTCGAGAACTATGTAGACATGACCGAGACGCCTCTCCGATCAATAACTAATAGCGGAACCTGGATGCTCATATTGGCTCCCACATATTCTACGAAGATCTTTATCGATCGAACCGTTATGACAACACACGTTATTCCCTTTGTCATCGGTATGTTACTTGCCCGAGATTCGGCCGTTGATATCTTCATACCTAGTTCAATCTCGTTGCCGGCAAGTCTCACTCATTCCGTAATACATCATCCTGCACTAACTCATTAGTCACTTTGCTTGCAAGGCTTTTTATGATGTGTGTTACCAAGAGGGCCCAGAGATACCTCTCGGATACTCGTAGTGGCAAATCCTAATCTCGAACTATGCCAACCCAACAAACACCTTCGGAGATACCCGTAGAACATCTTTATAATCACCCAGTTACGTTGTGACATTTGATAGCACAGAAGGCATTCCTCCGGTATCTGGGAGTTGCATAATCTCATAGTCGGAGGAATATGTATTTGACATGAAGAAAGCAATAGCAATAGAACTGAACGATCATAATGCTGAGCTAACGAATGGGTCTTGTCAATCACATCATTCTCCTAATGATGTGATCCCGTTTATCAAATGACAACACATGTGTATGGTTAGGAAACTTAACCATCTTTGATCAACGAGCTAGTCTAGTAGAGGCTTACTAGGGACACGGTATTTGTCTGTGTATCCACACATGTATCAAGTTTCCGGTTAATACAATTCTAGCATGAATAATAAACATTTATCATGAAATAAGGAAATACAAAATAACAACTTTATTATTGCCTCTAGGGCATATTTCCTCCTCTTTGCTGTGATAGGTGGGACAATGCAAACCGACAAACACAACCGCAACACACCCCTCCCGAATCACCCCCTCCTTTTGTTGTCTCACTCATGTCACCCAATGACCTTCCTCCTGCCGTCTCCCACTACTAATCCATTCATGCTACCCGCAAAAACTCATTTACGTCCGCATACAAGGCTTGTGAAAACCAAATTCCCTTGTTTCTTGTGGTTTCGTGTAGCACAGGGCCCTTGCTAGTATATTTCAGATTCCCGTAGGATTCAACATGTCATGGCATTTTAATCCTATGTTTTTCTTTTCCTTCCACGAGAATCCTACAAACCAAAAAGGCTCTTAACACGTATAACCTGAACAATTACCTGACGCAGCAGCAGCAGCAGCAACGAGATCAGATCCTATCAGGCCCTTCTCAATGCTCCATCTTGTACAGGTGCTAAAGCTGCCATGTAGACAAAAAGTCTGATGTGGCAAGATAATTAAGAGGAGAGAGATGAATGTGGTGACCCGTAAGCGCGAGAACCTAAGCAAAAGACTTAAATGGAAAAATTCCACCAATGCATGAAAAACTTTAGTTGCAAAACCATTAAATGAATGATGCTTAGCACCAACAAGGTAAGCACCTATGCATTGGGCATTGGGGGCTTTAGTTGCTAAATTTCTTAATGTGCTTAGCACCACATGTAAGCACCAAAGCATTTGAAGTAGCCT
>NC_041385.1:749938231-750020624 GCF_002162155.2 Triticum dicoccoides
CGGCATCTTATCTTTTCTTCTTGTCTCTTTGAGCTGTTGATCTCACTCACTTTTGCCATGCACCATCCATTCTTGCTCGTCCCCTCCGACATGTATTGCATAATTAGCTAGGACCCGTGCGATTCTCTGAACCCACTCCACTTCCATCCAGGTTTACTTTCGACATGAGAGCGTGGATTTATTCATGACGAAATAAAGTTCATTAATTTGGCTGGCAAAGTAAGCGAGTAGGCCGGGCGTGCTAAGGATGGTGGGCCTATGTACACTCGAAACTTTGGATACGAGACACTACTGTTAGCCAGTCTGAAAACGACGTGTAACTTAATCCTCATGGTTCCATTTCATATTTGAAGAGAAGGCCCACATACAAAAATGTACTACTGTAGAAGCCTGCAATGTGTGCTCTAGCACCTTGCAATTTGCAAATATGAGATTATAGGACATGATATACACAATAGTTACCACTAGCACTCCACCGGCATACATTATTTCCAAGGAAAAATTATAAAGAAAGAGTAACTAAAAACACATAATAACAATTAAGCAACTACTTGTACATAACAGTATACTACTATGCTTTGTACTACTACTAGCTATGAACCGTAGCATCCCAAAAACCAGGAGAGCGTCCTGGCGCCCATGTTAGCAGGTGGCACCTTCTCCAGCCCAGTGATCATGTACTGCTGCTGCTGCTTCTTCCTCTTCTTCTTGGTGTGAATTACGGTGCCCCTCACCGTCACCTCCTTCTTCCCGAAATCCACCATGTAATCCAGCAGCCCTGCTAGACGAGATCAATACACACCGATAACACATCAGCACGATATCGCAGCGAACATCAGTGATTAAAATGAGATGTCAGTTGGATCCTCACCGTTCATCTTGGTGACGACCTTGGTGACCCGCTGTCGGCAGTGGGAGCAGCCCATGTTGGCGCTCATCACCACCACCTGCACCTGCATCCGTTGCAGACGTATTCAGAATCCCATTAAACTTCCGCCATCAACATCCGCACTGGCTAATTAAGCATCATCAACTCGGCACCAATATGTTTGCATCGCTTCTACGCAATTAAGCAAAGGGACCGGCAACCAGCTAGTATATGTCAACACATTCTGCAGCTAAGCCACTGATCGATGTACTACGTACTAGCTGAATTTTTAAGTCTTGGTTAGGCCTTGACTTGATTATTAGCTATACGGACGGTGGTTAATTGTGGATGGTTAGCTACTAGTACTTGAGTGGTGGTAGCGGCAACTGGCAACCTGGCCCACTCTATAGTTAAAGAATATTAGAGCTACGTGCTAATTGCAATCCATGTATGCGTCCCTCTCACCTAACCATTCTATCTTGACCACTTGCCACTTGAAAAATTCTGTCCCTCGTTCTGGTCACCACATGCACTGCTGCAAGTACTAGCCAGGAGCAGTTGTTCGTTTCCATGGCATGGTCTGATAAGTTAATTTAAGCTGCTGCTGCTGCTGCTTGTTGTATACTCATCACGTACGGCGCTTGTGATACGTATGATACCTCCAGCGATCAAGGACAGCCTTACATGCATAGAGCATGGTAGAGCGAGGGCAGACGCATGTGGCCCAGTGGTGCATCTCGTACCTTAATGTCGGGTGCCGGCCGTAATAATAAAAACGCAAAGATGACACAAACATCTTAACGGTTTCATTTTTCACCAGAAGAACATCTTAAACTAGCTAGAAGCATGCTAGCTAGAGACATAGAGACATATGCATGTCTACATCCATGACTACATGTATAGGTGTGTCTTTATTATACATGCAGTGTATGTATATACGCCGTCCCCATCCCCATGTGTTATTGTTAAACAGGCACATTGCCATCCAACCTAATAATCAATTAAGAGCTCTTAACAGTCTTATATCGATCGTGGATAGGGATCGTTTTATTCTGTATTTTCACCTAAGGAGTACTTCACCCACATGTCAAGCATTTGTACTCTAATTAAAATACTGTTTCTTCTCCTGTATGTATATGTTCTATGCAGCCACATGTGCAGGGGTGTTGGGTCAAAACTGTGCACCCTGGCTGGCTGGCTAGCCAGCTGACGGTGAAATGCTTTTGTTTGACTGACCGGATCAACCAAATTGTGGGGACGGCAATGTTTCATTCAGATCCGCAGAGTGAGTTAAAATTTGCATGGCTCAACGTCAGCAACGCGTGCACACGCGTATATATAAAAAATGCATTCAAAGATGCTTAGCAAGGTACTAGCATGTTTGTGATAGGAACGGACGAGTGAATAGATGCGTTTCCATTATTTAAGCCCCGCATACATGAAGATATTTGTATCTGCAGGTCAAAGGGAGCCTCATTCTGCATAGCATGTGCCGTATTTGACCGGGAAAATACGGAGCAGGAAGGAATCTACGGAAGGTAATGAGCCAGAGGCAAGGCAGAGGCAGGGGGATGTTCTGAGCCAGATCGAGAGGGGAAGAGGCATTTGTTTGACCGGTAGTACCTTGTATTAATGGGAAAGAATCTGTTTGCTGATCGAGCCTGCTACAGTGATGTGACCGTGACTTGTTCCCGGTTAACGGCTCTCTAATGGACGCACGTGATGTTAGGTCAAGATCCAAGAAAGACACATCAAAAATCCAGTCTTAATCTTAGCTTAGGAATCACATACCTAACCTAATGGCAGCAGCAAGCAAGCACACATGGCGTCCATGGCCACCGGTTTTCCTATGGCAATTTCAGCTACACCTCCGCGATTCCAAGAGCAAGAGGGGGTCTCTCTAATGGAGGCACAACCGACACCTTGATTGCTCATTGCAGTGTTGCTAGCTACTCACTACAGTTGCTTGACGCACGCGTAGCGACGTGTCCGTATGAGACCGTCAGACTCTCACTGCAGCTCCGTGCGGATGCAGGTGGCTGTTCATTTGTCCCTTTCTGAGTTGGAGGAACAAGGTGAGATCATTCTGATCTCACCACTTGTGTTTCTGCTTCTAGCGATGGTGCAGTGCGGGTTAAACAAAACAAAGTAAAATGTGGAATTGATGGGTTGATTGATGCAGTGCCTCCTCTCTCTTTCTACCTTTATGATGATGTATAAAAAGTTTAGCGGCAAAAGGTGATTGGAAATGAGAGGGGGACCGTGAGTATCCAAGGAGTAGATAAACAGTCACTCACTCACACACTTCAATGGGGCTGCAGACAGGGGACGGGGAACACACAATATGGGAGGACTGAATGCAGGACACGGGTACTATATAGAATAGTGGGCATCCAAGGAGGGCTAGGGTAGCTAGTGCATATTGACAAATGGGAGTGGAACCAAGAGATTGATTCCAATGTGCATGCCACTCACAACGACTCCATTTCCTCATGGGGAAGAGCAAAGGAATCAGGAAAAGAAGCAGGCAATATAGGAGGAAACTACTGATGATCTGTGAGACTGACACATTTGACATGCTCCTTTTGACACCGGAGATGGAGAGAAAAAAGAGAGAAGAACAAACTTGAAGAAAACATGACCAGACTATGATCGGAGCTGGGATAGCAGAGCCGCTAGAGATTTCATGGCTGTGATCAAGCTTGAGAGAGGGGGAGAGGAAGGGAGATCATACCGAAGGGAGGGAGAGGTCCTCCACGAGCCTCAGAGCCTGGTGCTGCTTGACCGCCGTGGTGCCGCCGTCGCTCATGGTCGACGTTGCATCTGATCCACCCCTGCTCCTGCTCCTCCTCCTGCTTCCACTCCCTGTGTCATCTTCTTCCCCTGCACGCTCCATGCTGCCTCTTCGCACCCCTTTGGGTTTGGGTGGGTCGGAGCTTCCTCTCCCTCCCTCTCCAACAAGACTTTCTTTCTCGTAGCTATGCCTTGTCGTCTGAAGGAGAGTAGAAAAGCACCCTCCTCTTTTATACTAGTCGGTCCTGGGGAAGAGAACAGAGAGGAAGAGGAACAACCAACAGCTTAGGGCCGGAGACCGCTCACAGGAAATGCAAGTATTTATTTTAATCCTACCTGGATAAAATTAGGCGGGGAATGGAAGGTGAACACCAGCAATCACAAAAGTGACACCATCAAATGGTATTCTACTTGTCTGATGGCAAATCATTTGCAAAGACAGCCAGTCCCATTGGGTGACTGGGATATAATGACAGTTTGCTGGTGGGATCTCCAATTCTGTGGAGGTGGCCCCACTTTCCACTTCGTATTGGATTCCTTCTGCACTTTTCACCATTTGTCAACTATATATATGTAGAAACAAACAAGCCACCATGGCAGAGAGGTTACTTGCAGTGCTCTCCAATCCAGGGGTGTCTAACAGCAAGCAAGGCAGGTAAAATAGTCACGATTTTATTTTTTGGTAAAGAGTAAAATGGTCAAAATGAAGGTGAAATATAACGGTGACAGTTCAACAGCACAATATGCAGTAAAGAGCCGTCCATGCATCATATACGGTTCTTTATTCCCATTAGAATCTTGTATTTGTACAATGATACACGGCAGAGAACTTGCTCGTTGGAACCTTGCATCGTGAAGATTAACAATGCAATCCGCGGGTGGGTATTGTAGATCAGAAGGAGTCGGTCAAAAGAAACAAAATGTTTTCAGTAGTATATAAAATAAAGAATCAAAGTGCTCTTTAGGTATGCTACACCCCCTAGGTATCTCAAATGTCGTTTAGCATGAACTGGTTATACAACCACATCCTTAAACTTGCATAGGAAAGAGGTTCTGATTAAGAAAGATCAAACTACACGAATGATTAGTGAGTGGGCAGGGAGGAGCTGTCGTTCCCTCAAACCACAGAACTACAGCAAGAAAAAGAACAAGATAATCCCTCGGTCAAAACAAACAAAATGTTTCATCAGTAATATAAAAGAAAGAACCAAAGTGCCCTTTAGGTATACTGCCCCCCTATGGTATCTCCAATGTCATTTACTATGGATTGAATATGCTATCACATCCTTAAACTTGCACATGAAAAAGGAACCAAATAAGAGATCAAACCACGCGTTTTTCAAATGAGTAGGCAAAGAGGAACTATCATCCTCTCAAACTCTGGAATTAGAGCAAGAGAAAAACAAGATCATCACTCGCATGCATTCAATGCCCACCCACACCGAAAGAGTAGTATTAGTATTGCTTGAATCGACAAATAAGTCCTCTTAATTAGGTTGTTGTGCTAAACGGCAAAATACAGCTTTGAGAGACAAATCTCAACTATACAGCTTGAAATTCGAACAAATAGAGCTACCACAACTCATTCTTGATAGCTTATAGCATCTGAGTGTTGACATATACTCCCTCCATTCCAAAATAGATGACCCAACTTTATACTAAGTCAGTACAAAGTTGAGTCATCTATTTGGAACGGAGGGAGTACAAAGGAACATTCATAATGATAAAAGGATGCCTAAAAACGGACTAACTAATACTCCCTCCGTTCCAAAATAGATGACTTAACTTTGTACTAACTTTATATATATTGAAAACCGATAGTCATAAAACTGTACTACCTCCGTCCGGAACTACTTATCGCTCAAACGGATGTATCTAGACGGAGAGAGTATGAAACAAGTCAAAGTGCACACGGGAAGTTCAGAAATGCGCAAGAGTGCTTCACGTAAAAACCAAGGGGTGTTTCTAACATTCTTCACATTCTTCGTCTCACCTACCTCCCCTTCCTGAGCATGCTAGTGACCAAGATTGCACTTTCAAGTTTCAACATCAGTTAGGACAACAATATTTTCCACTTTGAGCCTTACCACACAATGTGTAGCTTTTCCAAGTGACATTTTCGCCATATTTTTAGGCTGTGATATCGACATGAGAATGGTAGATGAAGCAACTGACCTGTAAACTCGGTTGTTATTACAAGTGTGCAACAGAATGCTTCACGCCTCTCACTGCATCATGAATCCACACATCTTTGTCATTCTTAAGTGCTTTTTAAGCTAGCTGGAAACTAGGAAGCTTTCAGAGTTGCATGTGCAATACAAACACTTAAAAACAGTTGAATCTAAGCACATGAAAATAACCAGAACACCATGAATTCGTCTATTGCATGTGCGATACAAACACTTAAAAACAGTTGAATCTGACCGCATGAAAATAATCAGAACACCATGAATTAGTCTATCTCTGTCATTCTTAACTATTTCTCAAGCAAGTTGCAGGGCAGGAAACTTCCAGCTTGTGTCTAAGAATACTTGAAACTAGCTGTATTTTAAGCACAAGAAAAACACATAGATCATGACTGGCCAAATATTATTCCGATACTACCAAGTTAAAAATCAGGGGGTGTATTTGGACGTATTGGAAACTAGTTGCGTACTTCGAATGACAACAATGCAGTGAACGCCATAAAGTCTTGTTGACAAAAGGACATTTAGATCACCATGGTATCTAATTTAAGCACGTACGTTCCACGAAAGGACCACAAAATACAGTGCTTATCCTAGCCTATCATTTCCTTTGGATGGACCAAGGTACAAGGCTGAAACCGAGCAAAAGAAAACAAGCGAACTGGAATTGGGTAAAATCCCAGTGTTTACGGTTTAGTTATTCAGTTAGATGCCGATGGTTGTACTGCAAGGGTAAATATCACATTAATGATATAAGCATGAACAGAAATTGCTTGAAGTAAAGATAATCATCACGCACCAAACCAGGCTTACAAATAATGCAAATGGCAGCAGCAAGAAAGCAATATTTGGCTCATCCCAAAGGTCAGCTGAATTTGATTGGTACTAGTATGATAATCGAGCAAAGCAAATCCTATATGATGATGCTTAAACTGCTTAAGCAACTGCATAAGGGGGGCATCACAAGACGTCATTCAATTGTCTGTAGTTTTGCAAATCTCACTTCTTGATACGGAGACTTGCCATATTATAATCATGATAGAAGCACTGTAGAGATATTCTAGATGACCTCATACATAGAGAGCATTCCCTCTTTATTGGTTTGTGATTGTAACTTTGCTTTCTTAGGCACCAACGCAACATCAGCAGATCTCACAAACATCAGATCAGCTTCCAACCATTCATCTACCTTTACGTTCCATCGCAGTAGAAAATAATAATTAGTAGTGTAACCGATGGGGTTCCCCATTCAAAGAACTCTAAATAAGAAGCAACCAGAAGAACAGCAGGATCAGGGAAAAGATATTCCCAACTAGGAACCTATTAGTAGCATCTATCAGTAGCAGTAAAAATGGAAAAGGACAGTTAAATGGCAAAGCAAAGTTTTACAGAGGCTGTGTAGCTTAAAACAGAACAAAAAATCAACTCTAGTTAAGATGCCATTTCATTTGTTGTTTACAGGGTAGTCCAAGTTACAGTATATCAAAGAATGTTTCATGTTGCATATTTTGTGTTTGTTATAAAAAAAAACTGAGCTCCATGTTTTACCGCATCAGTCCTTGTCTGCCATTGGTAAAACAGTGGGGAGAAGATAGACCCACCCATAGCAAAAAGATGGTACAATGAAGGAAAAGGTGAACAAACAACCCCCTTGACAGATAAAATATTGAGTTAAGAGAAACAGAGGCAATTGATCAGTTAAAAATGAACCAACAGGAAAGGGTTGATTCATTAGAATTGGCTAAGCTTCTTCTGCTGTGTTTCCGACTGTCCATGCATGGCCCTACGAACCATATTATTCAAAACATAATAGAACTATTAACAACAATATTCTGGACGCCCGCATACATAGAGAAAATTACCAGACCCCTTTACTGGTTGGTGATTGTAAATTTGCTTTCTTAGGCACCGACTCAGACATCAGCAGATCTCACACACATAGACATCGTTGTCCATCCCTTCTTTCACGTTAACGTTCCGCCGCAGTAAAAAATAATTAGGACTGCAACCACAAGAACACCAGATCAGAGCGGAGATATCCCCAACTCGAAACCGGCTAGTAGCATCTAGTAGCAAGCAGTGCAGTGAACGCGATAAAGTCTTGTTGACAAAAGGATATTTAGATCACTAGATCACCATAAAATACAGTACTTATTCTAGCCTATCTTTTCCTTTGAATGGACCAAAGTACAAGGCTGAAATTGAGCAAAAGAAAACTAGCAACCTGGAATTCGATAAAAATTACAGTGTTTAAGGGTAAGCGTTTCAGTTAGAAGCCAATGGATGCACTTGAAAGTTAAATATTGCCGTGGTGCTATAAGCATGGCATAAATTGCTTAAAGCGAAGACATTCATCAAGTACCAAAAACAGCTTACAATTGAAGCAAATGGCAGCAGCAAGAAAGCAAAATTTGGCCCATCCAAAAGATCGACTGTATTTGGTCAGCTGTATTTGATTAGTACTATTACAATAATCGAACAAAGCAAATCCTATATGCCGATGTTTAAACTGCTTAAACAATTGGGTAAGGGTGGCATCACAAGACGTCATTCACTTGCCTGTAGTTTTGCAAATCTCATTTCTTGATACAGAGACTTGCCATATTATAATCATGATAGAAGCATTGGTAAAGGTATTCTGGATGACCTAATACAGGAAACATTCCCAGGCCTCTTTATTGGTTTGTGATTGTAACTTATCTTAGGCACCAACGCAACATCAGCAGATCTCACAAACATCAAATCAGCTTCCAACCATTCATCTACCTTTTATGTTCCATCGCGGTAAAAAATAAATTAGCAGTGTAATCGATGGGATTCCCCGTCCAAAGAGCTCTCAACAAGAAGCAACCAGAAGAACAGCAGGATCCGGGAGAAGATATACCCAACTAGGAACCTGTTAGTAGCATCTAGACGAATATTAGTAGTGGAAATGTAAACATAACAAAAGTTCAACTCTAGTTTTACAGGACAAGGCCAAAGTTTTACAGAAGCTATGTAGCTTAAAACATAACAATAGTTCAACTCTAGTTCAACAATTTTGGCACAAAAACTATAGTAAGATGCCATGTTAATTGATTTCAGGGTAGTCCAAGTTACAGTATATCAAAGAATGTTTCTTGTTGCATGTTCTGTGTTTGTCATAAAAAAAGCGAGTTCCATGTTTTACTGTCAGTCCTTGTCTGCGGTTGGTAAAACAGAGGGGAGAAGATAGACCCATCCATAGCGAACAGATGGTATAATGAAGGAAAGGGTGAACAAAAAACTCCCTTGAGAGATAAACAATCAAGATAAGAACGTAAATAGAGGCACAGATCAGTCAAAAATGAACCAACAACAAAGGGTTACATTACAACTGGGTAAACTTCTGCTGCTATATTTCGAACTATCAATGTGTGGCCCTAAGAACCTTATCATAATAGAACTATTGACAACAATATTCTCGACGCCCTCGTAGGCTCATAGTACATAGAGAACATTACCAGGCCACAGAATTATCAAGAAGAAGCAACCAGAAGAATAGCAGGGTCAGAGTGAAGATAGCCCCAACTGAGAACCTGCTAGTACCATCTACTAGGAAACAGTAACAGTGAACACGGCAACATACAGTTGATGGCATGACAAGGGCAAAATAATGCTGCAGTGTACAGATACAGAAGCTGAGTAGCTTACATAGCAAGAATTCCTATTCGGTTCAAGAAATTTGGTGGCAACAGCTACAGTAAGACAACACTTCAATTGTTGCTAGGGTAGTCAAAGTTTCGGTTTATCAAAGAATGTTTGGTGTTGCATATTTTAATTTATGGTACGGAATCTTACTTCCATGTTCTAATGTGCCAGTGCTGGTCTGCTATTGGTAAAATAGAGGACAGAAGATATAACCATTGCAAAATGATGGTATGATGAAGGAAAAGGTGAACAAACAACTCCCTTGACAGATAAAACAATCAAGACAATAGACAAGAGCATAGACAGAGGCAATAATAAATCTATTCAAAATGAACCAAAAGAAAAGGGTTGGGTAAACTTCAGCTGCTATGTTTTGAACTGTCAATGTATGCTCCTAAGAGGTAGGGCACTTGGTTCCAGGTGCCATGACCCTTGTGGTATATCACGCTCTCTGATTTCAATGACAACAAAAGCAGGAACTCGATGGGAAAAGCTGAGCATTTCAGACTTCGAAATCCACCTTGTCAAATGGAAACCTTCCAGTAATGCTCTCTGGAAAAATGATAAACAGCCTTTTACACGAGTCAAGCTGCACACATTAACTCCATTCTCATCAGTATAATCTGAGAGGATCTCAACCATGCGAGGTTCACATTTTTCAATATCAGTGCTATTTAAGGTAATCTTCCAGTTTTTGTACATTGCCCATATTTCCCCTTTCTTCGGGAAGATTCGATAGAAAGACTTCTTTGAACTCCAGTCACACTGTACAGGATGAGAGAAAGCTGATATGTCCTTGTAAGTAGTTTCAATACCAGCTCGATATACCCCACAAGCAACTGGCAAGCCATCTTCGACCCATCGTATTTCTTCGTTAAGCATTGGATGTGGTTCCAACTTCAACACAAAAACTGTAGCATCTGAAACCACATGGATTATTCTGACATAAGACCTAGGCATCCGATCCCGAGCATCGTACACAGCCCAGATCTGCCCCTCCATAAAATCTTCATATGACAACTTGTTATTGTAGTTCATCACTCCTTGCTGGGAAATACCTGAACCTAAATTGCTAGTTGAAGTGCTGGAGAATTGCGCCATAGCAGCTTCATGAAAGCCATTTGTATCACTATGCAAACCTGAGAGTGGGGACAAAGGAGTCACACTTGCCAATGTACTTTGATGCCGCAGATTTTCTGGTACAATAGAATGTTCAAGCTCCAGGACTGTTCCAGCCTCATGAGTAAATCTAAACAAAGGGATCCTGTGAGAAAACATGAGCAGATTGTCACTGCAGACTTGTAATACCTGCTCCCTCCCACTCCTCATGTACCTCTGGAAAACGCTTCTAAATCCGCCTACCTTTACCAAGGGCGCAACTGTACAACCTGAGTCTTCTGAATAACTGGTAAGAATTTCTACAACAGAAAAGGCACTCTTCTTCCGCATTTCAGGATTATTGCACCACCCAATGTCCCAGTCACTGTAGATGGCCCATGCTTCTCCTTGCCGGGGAAATACTTCAAGATGCTGATTTAGAGTATCACGAGATATTTCGTGGGAGAACATGCTTATAGAAGATAGCGATATTTGCCGTTCTTCCGCAATGAAGGTTCCACAAACGAATGGCAAGCTTGCACTTAACCAGTTCTTCTCTTCATGAGATTGCGGGCATGGTTTGAACCATGATACATATAACTGCATCTTATCTGTCAAAACTTCATGTATCCGTGCATATCTGCGAGGAAACTTCTCCCAGTCATACCCTGCCCAGATCTGGCCAGTAGCAAATTGCTGTATCAACCTGTCCTCCTCAAAGTTATGATAGTCATACTGTTGACTAGAGCAGGGGTCATCTTGCATGGCATCTGAGAGATCAGCAAAGCAGCCGTCGGGATCTTCCTCCGACGAGGACACCGAATACACGTCCTTCTCCCATACACTCTTAAGCTTCTTGTCTGCATGGTTTTCCTCATGCAACTCGAACTCGCCATCATCACCTAGAAAGCAATAGTCGGTCCTCTTGGTTTTGGAAGAACTAGCCACGTTTGAACAATTTCCTGCATCCAAAAATGGTCGGTCAATCTGCCGAACATGCTTCGTGCCCACGCTTTTTACTCTATCCAGGTCAGGATTTGCGCCGAGAGGAGTTGCTGACCCATCGACATGCATCCGTTCGGTCAGCGAAATGGGGTCACGCCGCAAGTCAGCGTGAGCACTGCTAAACGCACCTACTGCCATCTGCTTGACCGAACCCCCCGCCGTGTTGCTCGAGTCGAAGCTGGCCCTCTTGGTCGGGTCGGACAGCACCTTGTAGGCTTCGTCGACGAGGCGGAGCGCCAGGTCGGCGCCGGGGAGGGCGTCCCGGACGGGCTCCAGCTGGGCCAGGAGGGCCCTGTGCCGCGCCTCGATGGCGGCGGCGCCGTCCCCGGGCAGGACCTGGAGGGCCCGGTACCAGTGCGGCGGGCGGCCGGCGGGGGCGGCGCAGAGGACCTCGAGCACGGCGAGCATCTCGACGGCGCCGTCGAGGCCGGGGTTGGTCTGCAGCGTCTCCAACAGCAGCGTCCTGGCGCCGGTGTAGTCCCCGCCCCGCATCCTCGCCGCGATTGCCTCCCGCGCCGCCTCGCCGTCCCCATCCTCCATCCTGCAGCCAGAAATCCTCGTCACAACCGAATTTGATCCCCGCATTCGATCTCACCCGGAACAGGGGTGGGAAGCTCACCTGCCGCGCCCACCGGCCGGGACGGGAGACGAATTCGAATCGAGGGATCCCTGAACCCTAGTGCGGCGGCGATTTCCACCGAGATTTGGTGTTTGACTCTTCGGCGCTGCTACGGCGAGCGCAGCGACTTCCCCAGTGGCGGTGATCCCGCTCGAGCTCTACAACTTCACTCTGTGGCCTACGGTGTGGCGGCGACCCCACCGCTCCCCTCGTGGGCCAGGCCTCCCCAGAGGGAGAAGAGAATGGGCTGGCAGTTCGGAATGCTTGTTTGTACAGACTCCGGGCCGAATAGGCAGAAACACGAATGGCCCGGCAGAGGAAAAGGAGGTCCAGTCGCTCGAAGATGCAAAGCACGCACCCACAATGTTATTACTCAAAAAAAATGTCTCAAAAAAAAAACACGCACAAAACCCAAAAACAAAACGCATGCACGGGACGAGATTTTTTTTCTATATAAAAAGAAAATACCCTCGTAGTTAGTCCTCTGCCGGCGATCTTAGCACCGATGAGAGTTTTTCCCAAGTGATTTTCTTACCAGATCGTCGCCTGCTCCGCGGGTGTCAAGGAAGACGTGAGCCTTTATGCGGGGATCGTGTTGTTAGCTCTGAAACCCAATATGGTGGTTGAGGCTTCGGGCTCGTCACAGCCAAAAGGCCAGGGGTGCAAGTTTTGATCTGGAGGAGATGTTGAAGCATATGAACTTACATGATGAAGAGTGGATGTTGATGTCATGGGAAAAGAGGAGGTCGGGCAATTCGAGTGGGAGGATAGATGGCTCACGATTGCTCGCGTTAACACCAACAGACCCTTCAGCTCAGATGCGCTATTCAAAAAAAATATGAAATTTGCGTGGAGTCTCACTCGGACAAAAGTTTCAAGAAGTAGGGGAGAACTTATTCATTTTTCCAACCGAGAAAGCTAAATTTCTGCCGACTGGTCGTTAGCGACAGACACGCACGCTTCCGTCATCGTCGGTCGTTGGCTCATTTTTTTCAAAAAAATACGCGAGCAGGAATCGCACGCTTCCATCATCGTCGGTCGTTGGCTCATTTTTTCAAAAAAAAAATACGCGAACAGGAATCGAACCTTGTGCCTACAGACATGCTTTTGAGTTTTACTATACCTGGTGACCATCTCAGCCAACCGCATGTTCTGTTTGGAATTGGGCTAATACAGTAGATACGTGATTACCGCGAGTAGGCCACTGCTATGGTGCAGCCCTTCATTTGTTTTTCTTTTGTTAGGAATTGGTACTGCTCGGATTTTGTTATACTTCTATAGAGAATGCATTTCCGGTTTTTCTTTCACTCATGAATCATTTTATGGTTCACTTCTTGATGGAAGTAGGCATCTCCACGAGCACTCCGATTATGCCGAGAACAATGTTGGTGATGGGATCAAAGAGGATTCTACATGAGTTGCACTTGGACAGGTGAGGGATGTTGGCAAAGGAAAGGTGGCGCGTCGTATCATGGTAGAATCCAAGCAAATCTTCGTAGTAATTTGGTGAGAGGGGGGTCATCATAGGAGGGAAGACTATATGTAGTTCCAACATAACAATTACGTAGTCACCGGGTTGTAGTTATCAACATGGTTATTTTTATAGTTACCAAGTTGTATATGTTATAGAAACACGATTATTGTAGACAGACTTACCCATTATTTGGTTATAAAAAATTGTTGAAAACATACCTCGGCAACTGTTTGCGTAAATAGCATGATAATATAGTCTCCCGAACCTGATAATTTAGATGCAAACACCACGATAATTTTGACCCGTGAGAAAAAGTTGTTGAAAACATACCACTGATAACTTTAAGTAATAGCATGGTAAGATACATCCCATGACCTAATAATTTAGTACAAACATCACGATAACTTTGACCCATGGAAAAAAGTTGTTGAAATTAAACCATACCACCGATAACTTCTAAGTAATAGCATGATAATATACGCCCTTGGACCTAATAACTCAGGTACAAACACCACGATAATTTTGACCCAGAGAAAAAGATATTAAAAACATACAACCAATAGCTTTTTGTGTAAATAGCACGATAATATAGGCTCACGGGCCTGATAACTTAGATACAAACACCACAATAACTTTGACCCATGGAAAAAGTTGTTGAAATATACCACTAATAACTTCTGTGCAAAAGCGTGATAATATATGCTTTTCGTACCTAATAACTTAGGTACAAACACCACAATAACTTTTGACCCGTGGAAAAAAGTTATAGAAAACATACTCTATAAATAACATGGTAATACAGGATCCCGGATCTGATAACTTATGTACAAACACCACGATAACTTTTGACTCATGGAAAAAAGTTATTGAAAATATACTCTGTAAATAACATGGTAACACAGGCTCCCGGACCTGATAACTTATGTACAAACACGACGATAATTTTGACCATGAAAAAAGTTGTTGAAAATATACGCACAACTAAGTTGATAACTTACTTAGTTCAGGTGTGATAAATTTTGACCGGGAGGGGGTGGGACTTTTGAAAAACACCCTTCGGTAATTTGTGTGTGAATATCATGGTAATATACACACAACAGAGTTGATAAACTTAGTTAGTTTAGGCTTGAAACCTTTTGACCGAAAGAAATTGTCGAACCATACCAACATGAGATCTAGTTTCGAAGGTCTTGTCGCAATGATTTTATGTGAAAATGGTTTTTGTACCAGAGCGGCTGTTTGAGTTATAAAATATTTTAATTTTTTGTGGAATCCTCCCTGATATTAGCATTTTCCGTTCTCTAGGGCGCGTGCATGTGCATGTGGGGAGGAGGTCGAAGAAACCCTTTGTTATGCCTCGGTAATTTCTGTGTAAACAACACGATAACTTACGCTCAACTAGCATGATAACTTGCTTAGCACATGCGTGGTAAATTTTTATCTGAAAAAGTCATCGGAACATACTAACATGGGATCTAGTTTCAAAGATCTCGTCCTGATGAATCTTTTATGTGAAAACAGTTTTTCGATCAAAGCGACAGTTTGCGGTACAAAACATTTTAAAGTTTCAAAATAGGGAGAATCTAGGATAACATCATAGTTTTATCATCCAGTGCATATATGCATGTGCACATGAGAAGAAAAATTGGAAGACCGTCTTTTTATGCCTGGTATTTCCTATGAAAACATCTTGGTAACTGTGTGTCACAATTGTGATAACTTACATAGCACATGCGTGATAACTTTTTATCTAAAAAAAGTCATCGAAACATACCAACATGGGATCTAGTTTCGAAGGCTTCGTCGCGACGAATCTTTTATGTGAAGACAGTTTTTCAATACGGCCGATGGTTTGAGCTACAAAATATTTTGAATTTTTAGTCTCCAAAAATAATTTGTTGACATCATCAGTTTCGTTTTTTCTGCATGCATGTAATTAGGAGATTCTAATTAAATAAGGATTGATGGAAACACACATAGAAAAGCATGCATGCATGGGAGGTCGCGGGAGGAAGATAGAAATGATCGTTCGGATCGTGCGGATCTGTTGCTTAACATCCAGTTGACTGGACGTTAGCACAATCCTTTTCCAAATGTATTTGTTTGGGAGCATGGAAGGAGGTGGTCCATGGAGGACCTTGGATTTTTTCAAGGGTATAGGACGTTCATTGTGAATTATGATGATACGACGGATCCCGAGTTGATCGTGCTTGATGGTTTGTATGTTTGGGCCCGGATATCCAAGGTCCCTGATCTCTATCGTCATGTTTCGGTTGTTGACCGCTAACCCATTGGCTTGAAGGATCAGAAAGGTGAGAGAGGTGCAGCTAAGGCCATCACTATATTAGGAAGGAGATTATGTACGAGTTCATGGCTGAGTCCTGACTGCGAAGCCCTTAAATCGTTTCGCGCCTCTCACAAATGAGGGGGGGCGATGCTTGTAGAGTATGAGATTATGTGGCCAGAAGGTGACCAAGACTGTTATTTGGATTTCGAAGGGAGAAGATTCCGCCGAGAAGATCAATAGAATGTTCATGGTTATCATTCTCAAGGTATTAAAACCCACTTTTCGGTCTCAATATTGGCCTATTAGCTTGTGCAACATGATGTTTAAAATTGCTTTCTGAAAATTAGGCTACCCCTAGCAAGTGGCCATATTTTTCGTGCATGACATTGATGAAAATGTACATCGTGAATTTAATCCGGAGTGGTTTGATTTGAATGCAAAAGTCCCAAGCAAAAAGGAAAAATGTATGCACATTCTTTGTTATTTTACATGTATTTTCCTCATTCCTAAATAAAAAATGTGTGTTCCGTTACAAAAGTTTTAGTATCCAAATTTGAGGGAATTTCAACCCTAGGGATTTTACCCTCTTCACCTTGATAGCAAATTCAGACATGATAGAAACTTCAAGCAAGCAAACAAGCAAATAAACAAAAAGGCAAGCAAAAGGGCAAACGAAAAATATTTTTATGTTTTTTGTGAAACAGTTTTAGAAGTGAGGGCGAAGAAAACAAGAGGCAAATGACAAATAAAGTAAATATGAGTAGATGATAGTTTGTGTGCACGTAACTGATAGGTTTTGGTGATGTCTCCTTGGCAACAGCGGTAGAAATTCTTCTTGCTACACGTGAGTTGTGTTGATATTTCCTCGAAAAGGAGAGGATGAAGCAGTACAATAAAGATAAGTATTTTCATTAGTTAAGAACCAAGGTTATCAATCTAGTAGGAGAATCACACAGAACATCATTAGCAGCACATACACACACAAAAGTAAATACTTGCACCCAATCCAAACAAGGGGTTGCCAATCTCTTGACAGTTAATTGCAAGGATCAAATCTCGTAGTGATAGATAGATAACACAAACTTAAATAATAGTAAATAAATTGCAGCAAGGTATTTTTGGATTTTATATATGATAAAAGATATACCCAGGGCTATAGTTTTCACTGGAGGCTTCTCTCTTAAACATAGCACACGGTGGGTTAACAAATTATTATTGGGCAATTGATACAAAAGTGCATAGTTATGATGACATCCAAGGCAATGGTCATGTATATAAGCATCACGTCCGAGACGAATAGACTGACTCCTGCCTGCATCTACTAATATTACTCCACACATCGACTACTATCCAGCATGCATCTAGAGAATTAAGTTTATAAAGAACAGAGTAACACCTTAAGCAAGATGACATGGTGTAGACAAAGTAAACCCAACTAATATGAATAAACCCCATGTTTTTATTCTTAATGACAACGATACGAATACATGCCATGTCCCTTTCTGTCACTGGGATTGAGCACCGTAAGATCGAACCTATTGCAAAGCACCTCTCTCATTGCAAGATAAATCAATCTGGTTGGCCCAACCAAACGGATAGATCGGAGGGAAATACAAAGCTCAACAATTATGCATATAAGAATTCAGAAAAGACTCAAATAATATTCATAAATAATCTGATGATAAACCTACAATTAATCGGATCCCAACAAACGCACCGCAAAAAAGAATTACATCGAATAAATCTCTAAGAACATCGAGGAGAACATTGTATTAAAGATCAAACAAAGAGAAGACGCCATCCAGCTACTAGTCATGGACCCATAGGTCTATGTTAAACTACTGACGCACAATCGAAGGACAGCAAGGTTGATGTGGAAGCCCTCCGTGATCGATTCCCCAGAGTACCGGAGAATGCCTCTAGATGGGATTACGGAAGAACAGAGGCTTGTCGCGGCAAAAAAAAGTGTTTCGGGTGGCTGTCTGATGCATTGGAAATATTTGGGAATTTATAGAGCTAGAATTAGGTCAAGAGGTGCCACGAGGGGCCCACAAGCCTCGGGGCGTGCCCTGCTGGGTTGTCGCTCCCTCGTGGCTCGGCATGTCTTCTCCCGAAACTTCTAGGGTCCTTTTTGGTCCAGAAAAAAATTTGAAAAATTTCATAGTGTTTGGACTCCGTTTTATATAGATTTTTTGTAAAGCAAAAAACAACAACTAGCACTGGACACTATGTTAATAGGTTAGTCCCAAAAATAATATATAATTGCATAATAAACATCCAAGATTGATGTTATAATAGCATGGAACAATAAAAAATTATAGATACGTTGAAGACGTATCAACCATCGCCGGGAGGAGGTGGAGGCCGCGGAGAAGGCGGAGGTGTTCGCCAACATGGATGAGGTCGAGCAGGAGGAGGATGAGCCGCAGCTCTTCTACGCGCCCGTCCAGCTGGCGCCCAGCACCGACTCGTGGGCATCTCCGACGGCGAAGATTAACTAGGGTAGTACGTAAACTTTTTTCTGCATGCTTTGTATAGATCCAGGAGTTGAAATATGAGAGACTCAGGTGCAAAATGGCTAATTTGAGGCGTGACCGATCACTGTTCACGGACAGATTCGGTTGTGTCCACAGGTGTTTGAGAGACCGGATTTGTAAAATCCGGCTGTAGATGCTCTTAGGATCTGAGCCGATCTTCGCCAGAACCTACTTTCAGTTCTGTCAACTCAGCACGTACGAACAGATGTAGCCCTGTAGTTCAGTCGCTAGTTTTTTTTTTTTTGCGCAATTCGTGTTGCAAAAAAAATGTTCAGTCGCTAGCTCATTTCATTTGCCAGGCTTTGTAATCCGTGTTGTAAACTGCTGTTGAGCTGAATATATGATGCTTTGGCGCCCTTCAAAAAATATTAGATTTTGGACGGCATGCGTGGCCGTGCACTCCTACTACTCGAAATAAAGAGCTTGCTATCTAAAAACAAAGGCGGCTGCTACAAATAAACCGACTGATTTTCAAGAAAATCAGTCGGCTCGTGGGCCGTTGGATCTTTCCCTCGCATCCGTTGGATCGACCAACACACACTGTGCCACAGCGAAGCAACATCTCTAGTCGTCGTCGAAGTAGCGCCGCCTAGCTAGCAAGCAGAATAGCGCCCACTGTCGGCGGAGCTGGGCGTTCGGCAGCAACGCGCAGTGCCAACTGCGGCCCGGCGGTGCTCCAACGCAGCCCCGGTGGGCCATCGCAGCTCCGGCGGTGCTCCATTGCAGCCGCAACACCCGCACATGGTGCTCCAACATAGCCTCGACGGCCCGTCGCAGCTCCGGCCATGCTTCAATGCAGCCGCGACACCGGCACGCGGTGCTCCAGCGCAGCGCCGACGGTTGCGCTGCAGCTCCAGCCATGATTCAATGCAGCAGCTACATCGGTGCGTAGTGCTCCAGCGCAGCACCGGCAGCCCGTCGCCGTACCGCATCCTCGGCAGCACCAAAAACGAGTGGTCGCCCTCCCGCTTGCGTCCTAGAAGTGCGTCGAGCGTCACCTTCGCCTGGTCGCAGCACCATGACGGTGACGTGCGGGGCTTCATCCACCTTCAATTGTGGCGAGGATCCAACTGGTGGTGCGCAGTGGTGCGCACCATCGCTCCTCTCTGGTTGGCAGCAACGTCGCGGAGATGGTTGTGTTGCCATAGGAGCTCTCTCGCGGGGACAGACAAAGGCGGGGAAGGAAAATCTTGTGTGGAGGAAGACGAATGCGAAGAGATAAGCTCGCTGGAGGGGAAAGTAGTGGCTTGGCCCCAGGGGCACGTGTCGAGCGCAGCGCGCGGCTTAAGCCTGTGATAAATCAGTCGGTTGATTTCTATACTTTTCCAAAAACAAAAGCACGCACGCATGGGACGAGATTTTCTAAAAAAACGCACGGGACGAGACCTTTTGTACCCATAAGATCCCATCTTGGGGCCTTTTCCGGCATCCTGCCGGAGAGAGATTCGATCATGGAGGGCTTCTACACCAACTCTATTGCCCTTCCGATGAAGCATGAGTAATTTACCACAAACCTACGTGTCCATAGCTAGTAGCTAGATGGCTTTTTATCTCTCTTTGATCCTCAATACCATGTTCTCCTCGTTGTTCTTGGAGATCTATCCGATGTAACATTCTTTTGTGGTGTGTTTGTCGAGATCCGATGAATTGTGGATTTATGATCAATTTATCTATGAATATTATTTTAATCTTCTCCGAATTCTTATATGCATGATTTGATATATTTGTATATCTCTGTTCTTCCTCCGTGACTTTGCTAGTGTAGCCTGGTTCTTTGATCCTTTGTTTATTAAAACATATATTATCGCTCAAACTCACAGGTCCTTGGTAGATCTTATTCAAACACTTCTTAATTTGCACCATCCACATGCTTCTATAGAACCTTTTTCTCTTTCCTGTGGTGCTTATGGGAATCTAGAAATGATAATCGCTTTGGTAGGAAAGTGGGTGCTCCTATGCAGGTTTCCCATGGGACGAAGGCGATAACTTCTAGCCAAAACCTGACAACTTATGCAAGTCTAGACCATCACAAAGTTGCAGGGCACCAGCAACACAACCATCAACAAATCTTGTGCAGGGACACCATCAAGTCTGACTTGCTTATTACAGGTCCAAAAACTTCCCATATGCCTCTTGGAAGAACCAAAATATTCCTGCCTCTGCTGAAGGAACGAAGACAAGGATGGGACAATTTTTTTGAAGAAAACTACAACTATAAAATTATGGTAGAGGCCTCTGCTCTAGCAGTAACTTCGCCACTACATGTTGAAGCATTAGGTCTCCTACTCGTGGCAAAAATCTCGCAACATCTTCAACTACAACAGGTTGCATTCCTCACTAGCAACTTGACCTTAGCCAAGTGAACTGATACGTCTCCAACGTATCTATAAATTTTTATTGTTCCATGCTATTATATTATCTGTTTTGGATGTTTAATGGGCTTTAATATGCTATTTTATATTATTTTTGGGACTAGCCTATTAACCGGATGCCCAGTGTCAGTTCCTATTTTTTGCCTATTTTAGAGTTTTGCAGAAAAGGAATACCAAACAGAGTCCAAACGGAATGAAACCTTCGTGATGATCTTTCTTGGACCGAAAGCAAACTAGAAGACTTGGAGTTGAAGTCAGAGACGTAACGAGGAGGCCACTAGGCAGGAGGGCGCACCCAGGGGGGTAGGCGTGCCCCCACCCTCATGGGCCCCTCGTAGCTCCACTGATGTACTTCTTTCGCCTATATATACTCTTATACCCTAAAAACATCAAGGGGAGCCACCAAACCACTTTTCCACCGCCGCAACCTTCTGTACCCGTGAGATCCCATCTTGGGGCCTTTTTTGACGATCTGCCGGAGGGGGATTCAATCACGGAGGGCTTCTACATCAACACCCTTACCTCTCCGATGAAGCGTGAGTAGTTTACCACAGACCTTCGGGTCCATAGTTATTAGCTAGATGGCTTCTTCTCTATCTTTGATTCTCAATACAAAGTTCTCCTTGACGTTCTTGGAGATCTATTCGATGTAATACTCTTTTGCAGTGTGTTTACCGAGATCCGATGAATTGTGGATTTATGAACAAGATTATCTATGAATATTATTTGGTTCTTCTCTGAATTCTTATATGCATGTTTTGATATCTTTGCAAGTCTCTTTGATTTATCAGTTTAGTTTGGCCTACTAGATTGATCTTTCTTGCCATGGGAGAAGTGCTTAGCTTTGTGTTCAATCTTGCGGTGTCCTTTCCCAGTGACAGTAGGGGCAGCAAGGCACGTATTGTATTGTTGCCATCGAGGATAACAAGATGGGGTTTATATTATATTGTTTGAGTTTATCCCTCTACATCATGTCATCTTTCTTAATGCGTTACTCCGTTCTTATGAACTTAATACTCTAGATGCATGCTGGATAGCGGTCGATGTGTGGAGTAATAGTAGTAGATGCAGAATCGTTTCGGTCTACTTGATACGGACGTGATGCCTATGTTCATGATCATTGCCTTAGATGTCTTCATAATTATGCGTTTTTTATCAATTGCTCGGCAGTAATTCGTTCACCCACCGTAATACATGCTATCTCGAGAGAAGCCACTAGTGAAACCTACGGCCCCCGGTTCTCTTTTCCATTATATTGCATCTCTTTTCCATATTGTTGAATCTCGTTTACTACTTTGCAATCTTTACTTTCCAATCTTTACTTTCCAATCTATACAACAAAAATACCAAAAATATTTACTTTATTATCTCTATTAGATCTCACTTTTGCGAGTGGCCGCGAAGGGATTGACAACCCCTTTATCATGTTGGTTGCAAGGTTCTTGATTGTTTGTGCAGGTATTCGGTGACTTGTGTGTCGTCTCCTACTGGATTGATACCTTGATTCTCGAAACTGAGGGAAATACTTATGCTACTTTGCTGCATCACCCTTTCCTCTTCAAGGGAAAACCAACGCAAGCTCGAGAGGTAGCAAGAAGGATTTCTGGCGCCGTTGCCGGGGAGATCCTCGGCAAGTCAAGCCATACCAAGTAGCCATCATAAACTCTTCTCCCTTGCATTACATTATTTGTCATTCGCCTCTCGTTTTCCTCTCCCCCACTTCTAAAATGATTTTCGAAAACCTTTGCCTTTTCTTCGCCCCTCTTCCGTTCATCTCTTTTCGCTTGCTTCTTGTGTGTTCGTGTGTTAGATCGTTTGTTTCGTTCTCATAGCTAGTCCTCCTATCGTTATTAGTACTCCCGATAATGAAGTTCTCAATTTTAAACAAAGGGAGGGAGAAAATCTAAGAGATGCTTGGTATAGAATTTGCAATGCTCAAAATAGATCTACTAGAAAGCAATCTACTTTCGTTCTTCGCAATTTTTATGTAGGCATTACTCCTTGGAATAGATATGTTCTTGACACCATTACTGGAGGGAATTTCTTGGGAAGCCATACTTTTGATTCTTATAATGCCATGATAGATTTGTTAGGCCCACCACCTCTTTTGGTTATTGGAACTATTTTAACCTTGGAACATGTGATGCAAAGGCTTGATATTATTGAAAATAAAATTGTTATTGTTGAGTTAATCAAAAATTTGGATAAAAAGATTCATAATCAAATTAATCAATATGGGTCTAAGGTAGGAGTTACTCTAAAGAATCTTTGGGAAAAAGAACACATAGTTAATGAAAAGATAGATCAAGATTGTACTAGAATTGATAAACTCAAAGATATTATTACCAACTTGGGTTCCGCTTTTTTTGCCGTTAAAAATACCTCGAATCCTCCTCCTGCCAAAGTTGCCAAGTTTATCTACGTTCCTAAGAATAAGAGTGAATCTTCGAGTAAGGAAAATGAAGATCTCAAATCAATAAGTGCTCACCCCAATTTTTTCGATATCATTAAGGAACCTTTTGCCACAAATGAATTTCTTGATTTCTTGCCTAGGAGTTTGATCATTAGCAAAACCAAAGAACCTCCTAAGGGTTATGTGTGTTCAATTGAAGAATTATAGCAATACCTAGATCTATTCGTGTTTTTATGCCTAGCTAGGGGCGTAAGCTTGTTGGGAGGCGACCCAATTTTATTTTTGTTCTTTGCTTTTTGCTCCTGTTTAGTAATAAATAATTCATCTAGCTTCTGTTTATATGAGGTTTTATGTTTTAATTAGTGTTTGTGCCAAGTAGAACCATTGGGAAGACTTGGGTGAAGTCTTTACGATCTTGTTGTAAAAAACAGAAACTTTTGCGATCACGAGAATAGCTGTCATTTTTTACAGACAAGTGCTTTTAGGTTGATTATTTTTGCAGATTATTAATAGACAAATTCCTCACGTCCACCAATTTATTTCAGAATTTTTAGAGTTACAAAAGTATTCGAAAGTTACAGATTGCTACAGACTGTTCTGTTTTTGATAGATTCTGTTTTCCGTGTGTTGTTTGCTTATTTTGATGAATCTATGAGTAGTATCGGGGGGTATGAACCATACAGAAGTTGGAATATAGTAGGTTTAACACAAATATAAATAAAGAATGAGTTCATTACAGTACCTTATAGTGGTGGTTTATTTTCTTATACTAACGGAGCTCACGAGATTTTCTGTTGAAGTTTTGTGTTGTGAAGTTTTCACGTTTTTGGGTAAAGATTTGATGGATTTTGGAATAAGGAGTGGAAAGAGCCTAATCTTGGGGATGCCCAAGGCACCCTAAGGTAAAATTCAAGGACAACCAAAAGCCTAAGTTTGGGGATGCCCCGGAAGGCATCCCCTCTTTCGTCTTCGTCTATCGGTAACTTTACTTGAGGCTATATTTTTATTCACCATATGATATGTGTTTTGCTTGGAGCGTCTTGTATGATTTGAGTCTTTGCTTTTTAGTTTACCACAGTCAAACTTTCTGTACACACCTTTTGGGAGAGACACGCATGAATCAGAATTTATTAGAATACTCTATGTGCTTCACTTATATCTTTTGAGCTAGACAATATTGCTCTAGTGCTTCACTTATATTATTTTGAGAGTCTTTTAGAACAACATGGTAATTTGCTTTGGTTATAAGATTAGTCCTAATATGATGGGCATCCAAGATGGGTATAATAAAAACTTTCATATAAAGTGCATTGAATACTATGAGAAGTTTGATTCTTTATGATTGTTTTAAGATATGAAGATGGTGATATTAGAGTCATGCTAGTAGAGTAGTTATGAATTTGAGAGATACTTGTGTTAAAGTTTGTGATCCCGTAGCATGCACGTATGGTGAACCATTATGTGATGAAGTTGGAGCATGATTTATTTATTGATTGTCTTCCTTATGAGTGGCGGTCGGGGATGAGCGGTGGTCTTTTCCTACCAATCTATCCCCCTAGGAGCATGTGCCTAGTACTTCATTTCGATAACTAATAAATTTTTGCAATAAATATGTGAGTTCTTTATGACTAATGTTGAGTCCATGGATTATACGCACTCTCACCCTTCCACCATTGCTAGCCTCTCTAGTACCGCGCAACTTTCACCGGTACCATACACCCACCATATACCTTCCTCAAAACAGCCACCATACCTACCTATTATGGCATTTCCATAGCCATTCTGAGATATATTTCCATGAAACTTTCCACCGTTCCATTTATTATGATACGCTCCATCGTTGTCATATTGCCTTGCATGATCATTAGTTGACATCGTATTTGTGGCAAAGCCACCGTTCATAATTCTTTCATACATGTCACTCTTGAATCATTGCACATCCCGGTACACCGCCGGAGGCATTCACATAGAATCATATTTTGTTCAAAGTATTGAGTTGTAAGTAAATAAAAGTGTGATGATCTTCATTATTAGAGCATTGTCCTAGTGAGGAAAGGATGATGGAGACTATGATTCCCCCATAAGTCGGGATGAGACTCCGGATGAAAAATTAAAATAATAAAAAAAGACAGAAAAAGAGGCCATAAAAAAAGAAAATGCCCAAATTAAAAAATGAGAGAAAAAGAGAGAAGGGGCAATGTTACTATCCTTTTACCACACTTGTGCTTCAAAGTAGCACCATGATCTTCATGATAGAGAGTCTCCTATGTTGTCACTTCAATATACTAGTGGGAATTTTTCATTATAGAACTTGGCTTGTATATTCCAATGATGAACTTCCTCAAAAGTGCCCTAGGTATTCGTGAGCAAGCAAGTTGGATGCTGCTACCTCTTGAGCACTACGTTGGGTTTCCCTTGAAGAGGAAAGGGTGATGCAGCAAAGTAGCGTAAGTATTTCCCTCGGTTTTTGAGAACCAAGGTGTCAATCCAGTAGGAGGCTCCTCAAAAGTCCCACGCACCTACACAAACAGACAAGAACCTCGCAACCAACGCGATAAAGGGGTTGTCAATCGCTTCATGGAAACTTGCGAAAGTGAGATCTGATAGAGATAATAAGATAAGATAAATATTTTTGGTATTTTTATGATATAGATTGGAAAGTAAAGATGCAAATAAAAGTAGATGGAAAACTTATATGATAAAAGATAGACCCGGCAACCATAGGTTTCACTAGTGGCTTCTCTCAAGATAGCATAAGTATTATGGTGGGTGAACAAATTACTGTCGAGCAATTGATAGAAAAGTGCATAGTTATGAGATTATCTAGGCATGATCATGTATATAGGCATCATGTCCGTGACAAGTAGATCGAAACGATTCTGCATCTATGACTATTACTCCACACATTGACCGACTCCTGCCTGCATCTAGAGTATTAAGTTCATGAAGAACAGAGTAACGCATTAATAAAGATGACATGATGTAGAGGAATAAACTCATGCAATATGAAATAAACCCCATCTTTTTATCCTCGATGGCAACAATACAATACGCACCTTGCTGCCCCTACTGTCACTGGGAAAGGACACTACAAGATTGAACCCAAAGCTAAGCACTTCTCCCATTGCAAGAAAGATCAATCTAGTAGGCCAAACCAAACTGATAATTCGAAGAGACTTGCAAAGATAACCAATCATACATAAAAGAATTCAGAGGAGATTCAAATATTTCTCATAGAGAAACTTGATCATAAACCCACAATTCATTGGATCTCGACAAACACACCGCAAAAAGAGTTACATCGAGTAGATCTCCAAGAAGATCGAGGAGAACATTGTATTGAGATTCAAAGAGAGAGAAAAGCCATCTAACTAATAACTATGGACCCGAAGGTCTGTGCTAAACTACTCATAACTCATTGGAGAGGCCTTGGAGATGATGTAGAGGCCCTCCGTGGTCGATTCCCCCTCTGGTGGAGCGCCGGTGAAGGCTCCAAGATGGATCTTACGGATACAGAAGGTTGCGGTGGTGGAAATAGGTTTTCATGGTGCTCCTGGATGTTTTCGGGGTACGTGGATATATATAGGAGGAAGAAGTATGTCGGTGGAGCCTCGAGGGGCCCACAAGGGTGGGGGGCACGCCCACCCCCCTGGGGCGCGCCGGGCATCCTTGTGGCCGCCTCATTCGCTTCTTGACGTCCACTACAAGTCTCCTGGATTGCGTTTGTTCCAAAAAGATCGCTCCCGAAGGTTTCATTCCGTTTGGACTCCGTTTGATATTCCTTTCCTTTGAAACACTAAAATAGGCAAAAAAAACAGCAATTCAGGTTGGGCCTCCGGTTAGTAGGTTAGTCCAAAAAATGATATAAAAGTGTAAAGTAAAGCCCATAAACATCCAAAACGGGTAATATAATAGCATGGAACAATAAAAAATTATAGATACATTGGAGACGTATCAAGCATCCCCAAGCTTAATTCCTACTCGTCCTCGAGTAGGTAAATGATAAAAACAGATATTTTGATGTGGAATGCTACCTAGCATAATTCTCAATGTAATTTTCTTTATTGTGGCATGAATGTTCATATCCAAATGATTCAAAATAAAAGTTCATATTGACATAAAAACAATAATACTTCAAGCATACTAACAAAGCAATCATGTCTTCTCAAAATAATATGGCTAAATAAAGTTATCCGTACAAAATCATATAGTCTGGCTATGCTCTATCTTCATCACACAAAGTATTTAATCATGCACAACCCCGATGACAAGCCAAGCAATTGTTTCATACTTTAGTATTCTCAAACTTTTTCAACTTTCACGCAATACATGAGCGTGAGCCATGGACATAGCATTATATGTGGAATAGAATGGCGGTTGTGGAGAAGACAAAAAAAGGAGAATATAGTCTCACATCAACTAGGCGTATCAACGGGCTATGGAGATGCCCATTAATAGATATCAATGTGAGTGAGTAGGGATTGCCATGCAATGGATGCACTAGAGCTATAAATGTATGAAAGCTCAACAAAGGAAACTAAGTGGGTGTGCATCCAACTTGCTTGCCCACGAGACCTAGGGCATTTTGAGGAAGCCCATCATTGGAATATACAAGCCAAGTTCTATAATGAAAAATTCCCACTAGTATATGAAATTGACAACATAGGAGACTCTCTATCATGAAGATCATGGTGCTACTTTGAAGCACAAGTGTGGTAAAAGGATAGTAGCATTGTCCCTTCTCTCTTTTTTCTCTCATTTTTCATCGGCCTTTCTATTTTTTATTTGGCCTTTCTCTTTTTTATAAAGTCTGAAGTCTCATCCCAACTTGTGGGGGAATCATAGTCTCCATCATCCTTTCCTCACTTGGGACAATGCTCTAATATTGAAGACCATCAGACTTCTATTTATTTACAACTCAAGATTACAACTCGATACTTAGAACAAAGTATGACTGTATATGAATGCCTCCGGCGGTGTACCGGGATATGCAATGAATCAAGAGTGACATGTATGGAAGAATTATGAAGGTGGCTTTGCCACAAATACGATGTCAACTACATGATCATGCAAAGAGCAATATGACAATGATGATGCGTGTCATAATAAACAGAATGGTGGAAAGTTGCATGGCAATATATCTTGGAATGGCTATGGAAATGCCATAACAGGTAGGCATGGTGGTTGTTTTGAGGAAGGTATATGGTGGGTGTATGGTATCGGCGAAAGTTGCGCGGCACAAGAGAGGCTAACAATGGTGGAAGGGAGAGAGTGCGTATAATCCATGGACTCAACATTAGTCATAAAGAACTCATATACTTATTGCAAAAATCTACAAGCCATTGAAAACAAAGTATTACGTGCATGCTCCTAGGGGGGTAGATTGGTAGGAAAATACCATCGCTCGTCCCCGACCGCCACTCATAAGGAAGACAATCAATTAATAAATTATGCTCCAACTTCATCACAAAGCGGTTCACCATACGTGCATGCTACGGGAATCACAAACTTCAACACAAATATTCCTTAAATTCATAATTAGTCCACTAGCATGACTCTAATATCACCATCCTCATATCTCAAAACAATTATCAAGCATCAAATTGATCATAGCATCCAATTCACTTTCTATGATAGTTTTTATTATACCCAACTTGGATGCCCATCATTCTAGGACCAATTTTATAACCATAAAAAATACCATGCTATTCTAAAAGACTATCAAAATAATATAAGTGAAGCATGAGAGATCAACAATTTCTACAAAATTAAGCCACCACGGTGCTCTAAAAGATATAAGTGAAGCACTAGAGCAAGAATTATCTAGCTCAAAAGATATAAGTGAAGCACATAGAGTATCCTAATAAATTCCAAATCAAGTGGGTCTCTCCCAAAAGGTGTGTATAGCAAGGATAATTGTGGTAATCTAAAAAGCAAAGACTCATATCATAGAAGACGCTCCAAGCAAAACACATATCATGTGGTGAATTAAAATGTAGCTCCAAGTAAAGTTACCGATAAACGAAGACGAAAGAGGTTATCCTTTAATATCTTGGGGTGCCATGGTCATCCCCAAGCTTAGGCTCTTGCCACTCTGATGTCTACTACACAACCTTCTCCTTGTAGACGTTGTTGGGCCTCCAAGTGCAGAGGTTTGTAGGACAGTAGCAAATTTCCCTCAAGTGGATGACCTAAGGTTTATCAATCCGTGGGAGGCGTAGGATGAAGATGGTCTCTATCAAGCAGCCCTGCAACCAAATAACAAAGAGTCTCTTGTGTCCCCAACACGCCCAATACAATGGTAAATTGTATAGGTGCACTAGTTCGGCGAAGAGATGGTGATACAAGTGCAATATGGATGGTAGATATGTATTTGTAATCTGAAATTGTAAAAACAGCAAGGTAACAAGTGGTAAAAGTGAGCGTAAACAGTATTGCAATGGTAGGAAATAAGGCACAGGGTTCATACTTTCACTAGTGCAAGTTCTCTCAACAATAATAACATAACTGGATCATATAACTATCCCTCAACATGCAACAAAGAGTCACTCCAAAGCCACTAATAGCGGAGAACAAACGAAGAGATTATGGTAGGGTACGAAACCACCTCAAAGTTATCCTTTCTGTTCTATCTATTCAAGAGTCCGTAGTAAAATAACATGAAGCTATCCTTTCTGTTCGATCTATCATAGAGTTCGTACTAGAATAACACCTTAAGACACAAATCAACCAAAACCCTAATGTCACCTAGATACTCCATTGTCACCTCAAGTATCCGTGGGCATGATTATACGATATGCATCACACAATCTCATATTTATCTATTCAACCAACACAAAGTACTTCAAAGAGTGCCCCAAAGTTTTTACCGGAGAGTCAAGACAAAAACGTGTGCCAACCCCTATGCATAGGTTCATGGGCGGAACCCGCAAGTTGATCACCAAAACATACATCAAGTGGATCACGTGATATCCCATTGTCACCACATATAAGCAGCAAGACATACATCAAGTGTTCCCAAATCCTTAAAGACTCAATCCGACAAGATAACTTCAAAGGGAAAACTCAACCCATTACAAGAGAGTAGAGGGGGAGAAACATCATAAGATCCAACTATAATAGCAAAGCTCGCTGAGGGAGTCCCGGACTAGGGGGTGTCCGGATAGCCGAATTATCATGGTCGGCCGGACTCCAAGATTATGAAGATACAAGATTGAAGACTTCGTCCCGTGTCTGGATGGGACTTTCCTTGGCGTGGAAGGAAAGCTTGGCCATACGGATATGTAGATCTCCTACCATTGTAACCGACTTTATGTAACCCTAGCCCTCTCCGGTGTCTATATAAACCGGATGGCTTTAGTCCATAGGATGAACAACAATCATACCATAGGCTAGCTTCTAGGGTTTAGCCTCCTTGATCTCGTGGTAGATCCACTCTTGTAACACACATCATCAATATTAATCAAGCAGGACATAGGGTTTTACCTCCATCAAGAGGGCCCAAACCTGGGTAAAACATCGTGTCCCTTGTCTCGTGTTACCATCCGCCTAGACGCACAGTTCGGGACCCCCTACCCGAGATCCGCCGATTTTGACACCGACATTGGTGCTTTCATTGAGAGTTCCTCTGTGCCGTCACCATCAGGAAGGATGCCTTTTCCCGTCTTTAAAGATGGCACCATCGTCAAGGGAGCTTTGGTCGTCGGCCAAACTATCCGGCTAGGTGGTTTTCTTATGACCGCCTGTTTGGCCACCGCTCCGGCAATGACCTCTCAGGTCATTAAAAGCGATCTTCACCTCCGCTCGGAATTCGCCGAGCAGCTAGATCCGATTGAGCTCTCCTCCATAAACGAGCTCTTGGATCGCATCGCCGCCCTGGGAGTCGCTACCGACTACGATCAGACTGGGCTTAAAACCGATCTGAGAGAAATTAACTCTCCCCAGGTTACCCACCACGTTGTTGTGGTAGAGGAACAATGCAGCGACTCTTCTTCTATGTTAAAAACCTACTATGTCCGGATTCCCGATCCCTCCATGCCGGATTCCCGCGGAGGGACAGACGCTAATCAAATACTGAACCTAAAGTCAGGCATCAGACCAGATTTGTTGGAAAGCGTCCAGCAAACCAAGCTTCCAAATCCGGAAGCTTCTTGGCCTTTGAGCCTCAGATCGGGCGGGGTTCCGAACTTAATTCCACCCGCCCACCCAAACATAAGCGATCTATCTCAAATACGGCAAGAGCCCGATGAAACAGTACATCATTACTGGGCCAGATTCCTCCTGGTCATGAACAGGATAAAGGACTGCCGTGAAGAAAGCGCGATTTCAATCTTCTGCAACAATTGCACGGACAAGGGAATCATAAACGCCATCAGTCGTCGCGAAGTTACACGCTTCGCCGACCTAGCGACCATTGTACAAAAATACTGCGCGATGGAGAGTGCCTGGAAAACCAAAACTAGGTTTTGGGACAATCCGGCCCTGAATACAACCCCAGTCCGAAATAAAAGGGTGCGTCATACTCAAGCACCTGAGTTAAAAACCAAAAAGCAAAACCCCCCTAAAGGGTATGGAACCGTACTGGCGGGATGGCTCAACGGACCCTGCAAATCCACAGCACGGAGGGCGCCACTCCAACACATAGCCTTCGAGCATGTTGGATACTACGGCAGGTGGCCAAAAGTGGCGAAGGCTTTTTAGCCCCGGGCAACCAGCTCGGCAGTACCAGTACGGTATTAACAGTCTTCAAGACTTTCGCATCAAATAACATGCGGAAACGAACAATCCGCAGCCTCGCCGAAGTCTACCAAGTAGCAACAACAAATCCATGGAGCAACACGGCCATCACCTTCAATGCGAGCGACGAACCTAAATTCCGAACAGCTAGAGCACCAGCCGCATTGGTCCTCAGTCCGATAGTGGACGGCTTTCGCCTTACCAAGGTACTCATGGATGGCCGCAGCGGATTAAACCTCATCTATGAAGAAACCCTTCAAAAAATGGAAATTGACTGGAGCCGCATGGAGCGAAGCAGCACAACCTTCAGGGGAATAATCCCTAGTCGAGAAGTACGCTGCACAAGAAAAATCATGCTAGATGTAGTGTTCGGCTCGCCGGACAACTACAGGTCCGAAGAGGTCACATTCCAAGTGGCCCCATTCAGCAGCGGATATCACGCCTTGTTAGGGTGAGAGGCATTCATAATCTTCCAAGCTATACCCCATTACGGGTACATGAAGCTCAAAATGCCCGGACCCAATGGAATAATCACGCTTGCCAGTGATCCAGATACAGCACTCCGCGCTGAAAATAAGACAGCCGCACTGGCCCTAGAGGCATTATCCGAAGCCTTAGCGGCAGATGAACTAACTGCGCTGCGCTCCACGGTGGATAGGGACGATGTGATACTCGATAAGAGGTCCAAGTCCACCTCTTTTAAACCAGCAGACGAAATAGTCAAATTTCAGGTCCATCCAATGGACCCCACAAAGACGGCCTCCATTGGGGCACAATTAAATCCTGATGTAGAAGCCACACTACGAGAATTCCTTCGGGAAAATTGGGACATTTTTGCCTGGCACCCTTCAGACATGCCAGGAATCCCACGCAGGCTGGCAGAGCACAACCTCAATATCCTAAAAGGATTCAAGCCAGTCAAACAAGCTCTTCAGCGATTTTCCGAACCCAAAAGATAGGCAATGGGAGAGGAGCTAGCCAAACTCTTAGAAGCCGGATTCATCAGAGATATAAAACATCCGGACTGGCTAGCCAATCTAGTAATGGTACGAAAAAGGGCAAATCCTGGCGCCTCTGCGTCGATTTCAAGGACCTTAACAAGGCCTGTCCAAAGGACCCTTTCCCTCTCCCTCGCATTGACCAAATCATCGATGCTACCGCAGGGCACGATTCGTTGTGCTTCCTCGATGCATACTCCGGATACCATCAAATCAAGATGGCGGAAAAAGACCAGGCCGCAACGGCATTCATTACTCCATATGGGCCATTCTGCTTCAACACAATGCCCTTCGGACTCAAAAACGCCGGCGCAACATATCAGCGCATGATTCAGACATGTCTGGCTACTCAGATAGGCAAAACAGTAGAGGCATACGTAGACGATGTGGTCGTCAAGACCAAACACGTCGAAACTCTAGTAGACGACTTGAGGGTGACATTCGACAACCTTCGAGCATATGACATTAAGCTCAACCCAGAAAAATGTGTCTTCGGAGTACCAGCCGGAAAGCTCTTGGGCTTCATTGTATCCGGTAGAGGAATTGAAGCAAACCCAGCCAAGATCCGAGCTCTGTCACAATTGGATATTCCAAAGGACCTCAAGAAAATACAAAAACTAACTGGATGCCTAGCGTCTCTAAGTCGCTTCATCTCCCGTTTGGGAGAAAAGGCTCTGCCCCTCTATCGCCTCCTCCGGCGCACCAAACACTTCGAATGGACGGATGCTGCCATGGCCAAACTCGAAGAAATCAAGGCCATACTAGCAACAAATCCGGTCCTAGCCGCGCCCAACCTGGGCGAACCTATGTTATTATATATCACAGCAACACATCAAGTTGTCAGCGCGGTACTCGTCGTCGAACGAGAAACAGAAGGGCACAAATTCCCTCTTCAAAAACCAGTGTACTACATATCCACTGTCTTAACCGCATGCAAGTCCCGGTACCCACATTATCAAAAGATAGCGTATGCGGTGTTCATGGCATCCCGGAAGCTGCGACACTACTTTCAAGAGTGTTCCATAACGGTGGCCTCCAAAGTACCTCTCAACGATATTATAAACAATCGCGATGCAACGGGCAGGATTGCAAAATGGGCCATTGAGCTCTTACCATTTGACATAACCTACAAACCACGGCGATCTATAAAGTCGCAAGTTCTGGCTGACTTCGTCGCCGAATGGACCGAAGCCGAACTCCCTAAAGAGTACGGCGCGTACTCCAATTGGATCATGCATTTCGACGGATCCAAAATGTTGGCCAGCTTGGGGGGTGGCGTCGTCTTGACGTCCCCAACTGGAGACACAGTCCAATACGTACTTCAAATAATGTACATGGACTCCAACAACACAGCCGAATACGAGGCCCTTCTACATGGCCTCCGGATGGCAATCTCCATGGACATTCAACGCCTAGAGGTGCGCGGGGATTCAAACCTTGCAATATCCAAGTAAATGGAGACTTTGACGCCAAAGATCCGAAAATGCCAGCTTACCTCAACGCCGTCCTAAAAATGTCAGCTCGGTTCGAAGGACTCGAATTCCACCATGTAGCCCGGGATAATAACCAGGCAGCAGACGTGTTGGCATGCATCGGTGCAAAACGCGACGCCGTCCCTCCAAACATATTCTTGGAACGACTCTTTAAGCCATCCGTATTATGGGAAGAGGAGTCCGGAAATAACAATCCGGAGCCAGCTGCATCACCTAACTCAGACCACTCTGACACAATCGGCGGCTTAGCCAATGAAATAACACCTTCAGCCCACGAAATAATGGCAGTAGTTGCCCCGTGGACAGAACCATTCCTAGGCTACTTAATCAGGCAGGAACTTCCCGAAGACCAAAATGAGGACCGCTGCATAGTTCGGCGATCTAAAGCCTACAAGGTCCATGAGGGAGAACTTTATAAAAAAAGCACAACCGGAGTCCTTCAAAGGTGTATCTCCGAAGAGGAAGGGCGAAATCTCCTGGCTGAAATTCACGCCGAACTCGGCGGGCACCACGCTGCAGCCCGGGCCCTTGTAGGCAAGGCCTTCCGTACAGGATTTTATTGGCTGACAGCCCGGGCAGATGCTCAGGACTTAGTCCAACGATGCGTTGGTTGCCAGCTCTTTGCTAATCAGAGCCACATGCCACCCACCGCCCTCAAAACTATACCCATCACCTGGCCGTTCGCGGTCTGGGGGGCTTGACATGGTTGGACCCCTTAAAGGGGGAACCCGCAAGCACAAATACTTATTGGTCATGGTGGACAAATTCACCAAATGGATTGAGGCCAAGCCGGTTAAAACGGCAGAATCCGGACCTGTGATAGACTTCATATCCGGGGTAGTACACCGTTTTGGTGTCCCCCACAGCATCATCACTGATAACGACACAAATTTCATGGCCGACGAGGTTAAACTCTGGTGCAAAAACATGGGCATCAAGCTCGACTACGCTTCAGTCTATCACCCCCAAACTAACGGTCAAGTCGAGCGAGCAAATGGTCTAATCATGAGCGGCATCAAACCTAGACTAGTGCGGTCCCTCAAGGAATCTAACACGCACTGGGTAGAGGAGCTCGACTCTGTACTCTGGGGGCTGCGGACCACGCCAAACCGAACTACCGGATTCACACCATTTTTTATGGTGTACGGCGCAGAGGCAGTTCTGCCCTGTGATATAATTCACGACTCACCTCGCATGCGCATGTACGAAGAAAGAGAAGCCGAGTTGGATTGGCAGGACAGTTTGGACGCCTTAGAAGAGGAGAGGGACGTGGCAAAAGCTCGTTCCACATTCTATCAGCAGCAGGCTCGAAGGTATCAAAGCAGAGAAGTACGGGCCAAAACTTACAATGTTGGCGAACTTGTTCTACGCCTGCCGGACAAGAAAAAGGACAAACTTAAGCCCAAGTGGGAAGGTCCCTTCATCATCGACCAAGTCCTGACCGGCAGAGCATACCGTCTAGGTAACGCATCTGACAATCGACTCGAGCCGAACCCATGGAACGCAGCCCGTCTCCGAAGATTCTATGCCTAACGCCGGACTCAGAGTTTGTCTCACTCCTCCGTCCACCTTTTTACATTTTCACTGTCTCTTGTCCCCCTCCTTCTTCCCACCTTTTTTTTCAATACCTTTTATAGGCTAATTTGCGCATTGATTCGCACACACTTGATGTGCTCCTAACACTCATTATACCTGGGGGCTTCTTTAACAGAAGCTTATTTATACGGGCTTCATGCCCAACACATGTGTTATACTTCCGCATGTACCTTTTATTCACCATTATATGCATCGATATGACTTAAGTTTTGGCCAAGCTGGGTTGTCTGGCTCCTGTGCTTACCCCTACGTTCCCGATTGTTCGGCTAGGAGGTAAAGGGAGCACCTCTGCGATTGTTACTACCGGGTCAGCCGGATGTGTACCTCAGACTGGGTGAAGCCGAAAGCTAGCGTTCTTAAGAGAATATTCGGTCGGTGACTTGAAAGATGATTTATTACTTACTTATTTATCTGCCCCCAGATGCTTTTTCTGCTATTTTCGCAGTCCGGACATGCACTTTAGGGCATGCCTCCCAGGGAAAGGAACCCTTAACGGAACTATTCTCCCTGGAAGATGTTTCTTACTAACCATGTAATATAACATAGCTAGTTGGGCACTTGTCTGATAAAGCGATTATGACCCCGACACCTTGTCTCCACGCATGCCCCGGTTCTTTTATAACCGTAAGGGTATTCGGACACACTCCGGACTGTTGGGTCCCGAGGTTGAAGCGAAAAGGTCCGTAAAGACAAACGATCTACAATCCGGCTAGAAGGCATTTTACATGTCATTTTAAATTACATTGTCAAACTGACTGATTGTACTCCTCTTCAATCCCATCTAACAGGCTATCTAATTTACAGTCCTGTTGGGAATATTTCGCGGCCAGCTCTACTTGGCCGTACATCAAGCTCACAGGGATCTCCTTCCCATCAGGCCCCACAGGTCCGACCTCGGCCATGTGGTTTGGGTCAGCCTTCGGGTACCGCGTCTTCACCATGGCCCAGGCCTCCCTGGCGCCTTGACGGCAGGCCGATATCTTCCATAGACGGAGACGTCGCTGTACTCCCTGAAGCTTCTCAGCGAGCCCCCCAAGGCCCTCAGGTAGGGAGATGGAAAGCCATAAGGCCTGAACGACGCCACTCATCGCCTGCCGAACACGTTCGAGCAATTGCACCAGCTCGGGAAGTTGGTCACCCATTGAACCGGGCATTTCCTCCGCAGGGCGACCTGTGAGCACACCTAAAGACACATTTCTGTCAATCGACTTCCTCGCCGAATTCTTCTTTTCAAAGGAATTTGCTCAAGCACTTACTATAAATGCCGCGACGAAGCCGCTGATTCTCCTTCACGGAGCCAGACAGATGGGCCCGAACACCTTTCAGCTCTTCTCCTAGCTGGGTGTGGGCATCTTGGAGCTTGTTCCTCTCCCGTTGCACCTTCATAAGCACCCTCTCGCCGGCCTTTAGCTGACGCAGTAGCTGTTGCTTGTCCGGATCTAGTCCAGCGCCCTCTGCAATATTATTGTCAGATTTATGCACACGCCGCACTTTGTTAACTACTTATCTTTTCGAAGTACGTATTACCAGCGGGGGTCTCTGTGGCTCCCCCTGTGGCGGCCAGTGCGGCCTCAAGTTGGGCCTTGCACTCTTGGAGCTCCTGGGACAGGTGGGTATTCTTCTCCGTAAGATCTTCATAATAAATGATCCTTAAATCAGTTATTTTAACTATTTTAAGTCTCCGGGGCTACTAGCATATATAACTATTAAAATTACTTACCCGTATATCCTTCACATACTGCTCTGTGGCTCTGGTTAAACCATCTTGAGCAGCACGGAGGTGCGCGTTTCCCGCATCAAAGGCATTCAATGCCTCCAGGGAGAAACACACGTCATGAAGAACTGTCCGGCGACGCCTGTGATTCATGGCGCTCTCCACCTCAGACCGGGTGGCGGACAGCCTATCGGCATCCTCCTTCGGAGGAGCATCTGGCTCTTGCCTTGTGTTCGCCTCCACTTCCGGACCACGCGATGGAGCATGGCTGGCGGAGGCTTGATTGGCAACCTCTCCGGACACTGTCCGGCGAGCGCTCTTTCTCCTGGAAAAAGTTATGAGCATTAATATACCTCCTAGGGATCCTGCCCTTAAAAACAGCGGTGCGCCGTACCGTTGCGGCGACGTTTCTATTTGCGTCGCACTCCTCTTCCGCCTGCTGGGCCGAATTGATCCTTGCTGGTCAGCCGCCGCAGGTTCGGCTTCCCGCCTCAAAGGCACCTCCTGCGATGCACCATCAGTATAGGATGGTCAGAATTGAGCATGGATCAAATGATGGTGTCAAGACCTCGGTCGTAGTCACATGGGAGGCTGGAAACAAACCGGGGTAGTCAGCCGTAATGGCGACTAGGGCATTGTCCACGCTAAGTTGGTGGAACACCCCGTCGATCAGCTCCACCTTTATGTCCGGATCCTCTTCGGAGGCCGGATCAAGGGATCGTTCCGGATCCTCAGGCTGTGGAGTTAGGCTTTGTATGCCCTCCACGTCCCAGCGCAGCTCCTGCGTCGAAATCACGAAGTAAGATACTTGACTTTGGAAGTATGGATTGGGTAGATAAACGTCCGCTTACCCAGCTCCGAGGGTTATTCATGGAGAATCCATTCAGTGGATTCGTGCGGAGGAAGTCCTCCTCCTCCCCCTTGTACAAGCCGGACAGGATCTTTGCCAGATCGGCTGCCAAGCCCGGCCCTCTGCGGCCATGACGGGTGGCGTCATCTTCCCCGTTGAAATCCCACATAGGGTGGCCCCTATATTGGAGTGGCTGCACCCCTCGCATAATGCACGTGGCATCATGGTCAATCCGGAATGGGCCAGTAACCTAATCCGGCCCATCAGATAATGGACGCTCCCATCATCCTCCCGTTGAGGGCTCCGCGGGCGCCAACTCAGGCGTTTCTTCAAGGGAGCATTGCTGAACTCCGGGAGGCCGATCTGAACTGGGTCCGGCAGAGGGGCGTCCTCCATGTAGAACCATTCCGAAGGCCAGTCTTCGGACGCCTTCTTCGGGGTGCCGGATAGATATCCGGTCCCGGCAATGCGCCATATTTCGGCTCCGCCCACTTGATATATCGACCCCTCGTAAGAACGGGGTACGAGGCAAAACAATCTCTTCCACAGCGCAAAATGGGGCTCAATGCCCAGGAACAGCTCGCAAAGAGCTACAAAGCCTGCGATGTGCAAAATGGAGGCAGGTGTGAGGTGGTGAAGCTGGAGTCCGTAGAACTCCAGGAGCCCCCGGAGAAACGGATGTATGGGAAATCCGAGTCCCCTTATTAGATAAGGGACGAAGCATACCCGCTCTCCTTTGGAAGGGTTGGGGACACTCTCCGCCTGCTTTCCACCCCTGAAGGTGGCCAGTCCGGCTCGAACCGGAACCATGAAAGCTGGGGGAAGATATCCCTCGGTTTGGAGCGCAACTAGCTCGCTGTGTGGAACTGAGCATCTCCCCCAATCTCCTGGCTTAGGGCTAGGAGCGCGAGAGGAGGAGCCGCGTCGACTATCCATGATAGAATGGATTTTTGTTAGAGGCGCTTTGATGAGAGCTTGCAGATGGAGGATGGTGTGAGCTGGATCTAGATCCTCGCCTCTCTTATAGGCGGCTCGTTCGCACGGCTAGGGGGTAAAGTGTAAAAATACCCTAGCTTTCGCATTCATACGACACGTGGAAGAAGGCCATTATTGGGCGTAGAAGCCAAGGAGCGCAACATTTATAAGGAAGCCGGACACTATTTGACAGGAACATGAAGTTTGAAGGAGAACCCGCCTTGCAACGCCGAAGACAATATACGCGTCGGACTCGTCGTCGCTGAAGCCCGGTTCGGGGGCTACTGAGGGAGTCCCGGACTAGGGGGTGTCCGGATAGCCGAATTATCATGGTCGGCTGGACTCCAAGATTATGAAGATACAAGATTGAAGACTTCGTCCCGTGTCCGGATGGGACTTTCCTTGGCGTGGAAGGCAAGCTTGGCGATACGGATATGTAGATCTCCTACCATTGTAACCGACTTTGTGTAACCCTAGCCCTCTCCGGTGTCTATATAAACCGGATGGCTTTAGTCCATAGGACGAACAACAATCATACCATAGGCTAGCTTCTAGGGTTTAGCCTCCTTGATCTCGTGGTAGATCCACTCTTGTAACACACATCATCAATATTAATCAAGCAGGACGTAGGGTTTTACCTCCATCAAGAGGGCCCGAACCTGGGTAAAACATCGTGTCCCTTGTCTCCTGTTACCATCCGCCTAGACGCATAGTTCGGGACCCCCTACCCGAGATCCGCCGGTTTTGACACCGACACTCGCGATACATCAAGATCGTGCCATAGAGAGAACACGAGAGAGAGAGAGATCAAACACATATCTACTGGTACATACCCTCAGCCCCGAGAGTGAACTACTCCCTCCTCGTCATGGATAGCGCCGGGATGATGAAGATGGACACCGGTGATGGGTTCCCCCTCCGGCAGGGTGTCGGAACAGGCTCTCGAGAAGTTTTTGGTGGCTAGAGAGGCTTGCGGTGGCGGAACTCCCGATCTATTGTTTGCTTAGATGTTTTTAGGGTATATGGGAATATATAGGCAAAAGAAGTCAGTCGGGGGACGCTCGAGGGGCCCACGAGATAGGGGGCGCACCCAGTAGGGAGGGGGTGCCCCCACCCTCGTGGCCACCTCGAAGCTTCCTTGACTTCAACTCCAAGTCTCCTGGATCACATCCGTTCCAAAAATAACGCTCCCGAAGGTTTCATTCCGTTTGGACTCCATTTGATATTCCTTTTCTTCGAAACACTGAAATAGGCAAGAAAACAGGAATATGGGTTGGGCCTCCGGTTAATAGGTTAGTCCCAAAAATAATATAAATGTTCTTAGTAAATCCAAAAACATCCAAAACAGATAATATAATAGCATGAATGCTTCATAAATTATAGATACGTTGGAGACGTATCAGCATCCCCAAGCTTAACTCCTGCTCGTCCTCGAGTAGGTAAATGATAAAAGAAAGAATTTATGAAATGTGAATGCTAGCAGGTGCACAAGTTTGATCAATGATAATTTTAATCACCTTTTCTAGCATGATTATATGTCATAACAGTAGTTCATCTCATAAAACTTCTCAAGATCAAGTAACAAGCTATTCACATGTTAAAGCATAGACCATAAACTTCCTAGAAAACTAGCAAACTTCATTCTCAGTCATCAAACAATTACAATTCATCTTATTTTCACGAAGGGTCTATGTCAGAGCTTTGAATTAGCAAATCCCACATACTCAACTATCATATAGTCTTCCATGATTGCTACCACTCAAAGCATATTCTTAGAACAAATAGCATCCATCGAACATAGAGGAAGATAGGGGCTTAGTGTTTCGCCTCCCAACTCACTTATCATATAGATAATTTTCAACAATAATAATTCATGATCAAATATATTTGCATGGCCATATATGCTTAGATCTTTCCCCAACACACGATGCTTGCCAACTAAAGAGTAGGCAGGAATGAGAAGGAATACTACTGACTCTTGCATAAAAGTAAAAGATAGGCCCTTCGCAGAGGGAAACAGGGATTTGTAGAGGTGCCAGAGCTCGATTTTGAAATAGAGATGAAAATAATTTTGAGAGGTATGATCTCATTATCAACATAACAACCAAGAGTTCCCAATATCTTCCATACTACATACATTATAGGCGGTTCCCAAACAGAATGGTAAATTTTTTACTCCCCCTCCACCAACAATCACACTCCACGGCCATCCGAAACAACGGGGTACCGTCCATACCAACAACAGTCCCGGGGGAGTTTTGTTTTAATTATTTTGTTTTGCGTTGATCTTTTTGATCATGGGACTGGGCATCCTGGTTACCAGCCATTTTTCTCGTGAATGATGAGCGGATTCCACTCATCTTGAGAATAACCCACCTAGCATGGATGATACTGACAGCCCCTAGTCGCTACATGAGCGATTCGGGCATACAAAACAGATTATTATTTGAAGGTTTAGAGTTTGGCACATGCAAATTTACTTGGAACGGCAGGTAAATACCGCATATAGGTAGGTATGGTGGACACTCATGGAAGAAACTTGGTTCAAGGGATTTGGATGCACAAGCAGTATTCCTACTTAGTACAGATATTTTGGCTAGCAAAGGATTCTAAAAAGCAAGCACACATGTTGGAGGATCTATAACAATATAACTTCTATACAAATATACCCAAGCATAACTCATTACGTTGTCTTCCTTGTCCAACTTCAACTAATTTTCTCAGGTTTGAAAATAATTAATGGGGCTCACAATCATAGAAGATGTCTAAGATAGTATATTTATATGTGAAATCTCTCTTCCTTCAATATTCTTTTGTGAATTGTTCAAGTGACCAATACAATGCTTGCTAACTTTCAATAAATTTACCACCTCTACTTCTTAGATGTGAAGTCATTACTACCCATGGGAAAAGCAAATGAAACATATATAATTTCAGATTTATGACATTCAACTCATTCAACCATTTACTCATAGGATATAAGTGAAGCACACGAGTAAATGACAAACTACTCCAAAAAGATATAAGTGAAGATCAATGAGTAGCTAAATAATTGTGTAACTATGTGAAGACCCTCTCTCATTTAAGAATTTCAGATCTTGGTATTTTATTCAAACATCAAGCAAAGCAAAATAAAATGACATTGCAAGGATAGCACAACTCATGTGAAGAAGCAAAAACTTAGGCTCAACCGATACTAACCGATAATTGTTGAAGAAGAAAGGTGGGATGCCTACCGGGGCATCCCCAAGCTTGGATGCTTGAGACTGTTGAAATATTATCTTGGGGTGCCTTGGGCATCCCCAAGCTTGAGCTTTTGTGTCTCCTTAATTCCTTTTATATCTCGGTTTCCTAAATCTCGAAAGCTTCATCCACACCAAACTCAACAAGAACTCGTGAGATAAGTTAGTATAAACCAATGCAAAAACCTTATCATTTTATACTGTAACAAATCACTAAAATTATTATTCAACATTGCATACTAAATGTCTCTGCATATTTAATACTCCTATCCTCAAATAGAATCATTAAACAAGCAAACATATGCAAACATAACAGCAATCTGCCAAAACAGTATAGTCTGTAAAGAATGCAAGATTCATCATACTTCCCTAACTCCAAAAATTATGAGAAAAACTCCTATGCTGTAGAAGATTTATCAGATCTCAATATGCAAAAAGTTTCAACATTATATCATTCTCTGAGTTTTCTAGGGATTTTTTGCAACAACGGTAAACTTTCTGTTTTGAAACAACAACATGTATACTGAAAAAATAAGCAAGGTAAAGGCTATCCTTGACATTTTTATTGAAAATATAGATGCGAAAAATTATTATAAATAACAGCAAGAAAATACTAACAAAAGAAAATGACGCTCCAAGCAAAACACATATCATGTGGTGAATAAAAATATAGCTCCAAGTAAAGTTACCGATAGACGAAGACGAAAGAGGGGATGCCTTCCGGGGGCATCCACAAGCTTATGCTTTTGGCTATTCTTGAATATCTTGGCGTGCCATGGGAATCCCCAAGCTTAGGCTCTTGCCACTCCTTATTCCATAGTCCATCAAATCTTTACCCAAAACTTGAAAAGTTCACAACACAAAACTCAACAGGAAATCTCATAAGTTCCATTAGTATAAGAAAATAAAACCACCACTTAGGTTCTGTAATGAACTCATTTTAAATTCATATTGGTGTAATATCTACTGTATTCCAACTTATCTATGGTTCATACTAAAAGAACATGCGGTGCCCCCATGTTTGGTTTTGGTAATTGATGACAATCTCTATGGACTAATGGTTGTCTTGAGTTATATTTGAAGGATCTGTCCATAGGCTTTTCTTGAATTCCATGTGTTGGTTTCAAGGAGTTTATGAGTTGACCAAGGTGCTATTAAGGAATTATCCAAAGATTGGTCATGTGAGTGTTGAGCTTATTGCAAGCATGTCTTGAAGAAGAAGATTGTGTGATCATTCATGTTTACCTTCAAGACATCATCCAAATGAAGAGAGTTGGAAAGATTCAAGGTTGATCAAGACTAAGTCAAAGAATGAATCAAGTTGATCAACACACAAAGCATAGAAGATGTACCGAGAGGGATCAAGCGATCCCATGGTATGGTAAGCATGGTCAATTACGCTTTGTGTACTAACCCATGGTCTTCGTGAGAGTTCTTTGTGGGGTTAGGTTGCGGTGTGCAAGTTCAAGTAGGATCATCACAAAGAGATCATATGCTTGAAGCTTGCCGTCCATTGTGGCGACAATGGACTTGTGAAGATGTGCAGAAGAGTGACTCACACATAGTGGAGTATGGGGGAGCAATCTCTAGTCTTCATCGAGCCAAAGCAATCAAGAAAGGTGGTCCATCTTGAGGAGGAGAAGATCATCATCATCTAGCTCAAGTGGATCATGTGCAAGGCAAAGGTTTGCCCTTGATAGGTTTTCTGTTTTACCAGTCTCACGGTAGTTGTGGGAGACCGGGTTATAGGATTGATTGCCGTACTATCAAGGGGGGCTCTTGATGAATTGCTTGATCGTATCATTCGTAGAGACCTCAAACCATTGCATCCTTGCATCATCTTTTTGGTTCTTGTTTGGTTCTTCTTCTTGTGAGATTTGGAGCTTATGGTCATTTTTATGACAAGCTCGAGTTCATCGAAAACGGAGTTCTCATGCATCTTCTATGATGTTTTCGATGTTGGAGGGTATGCCGGTTCTTCTCGGTTGGAGGTTTCACTCCTTTGTTTTCTAAGCATACCTCCCCTGTTTTGATGCTACTCGTCTTGCTCTATCCAACAAGCTTGAGTTTGCTCAATTCAGAGCTCATATGAAGAAGTTATGGCAGTTTTGGTTTTCCTTGGAGTATTCTTTGTTTTCGTGGTTGAGGCATAAGGTTGGCCCCAGCGGTAGTACCGCCGAAGCTCCCCAGCGGTAGTACCGCTCTCAGAGCGGTAGTACCGCTCCAAGCGGTAGTACCGCTCTCCGAACGGTAGTACCGCTTGGGATTTTCGGCCGTAGTACCGCTGTGTGTCTGGGCTACTTCCGCCTCGATTCTTGAACGAAGTTTTTCGTGTCGGGTTTTGCGGCACTAAGGGAGGTAGTAGGAGTGGTAGTACCACCCTAAGCGGTAATACTGCTCTTCCCTAGCGGTAGTACCGCCCTGGGTCAGGGCCCTGGCAGTGCGGCAGTATCGCAGGGTTGAGCGGTAGTACCGCCCGGAGCGGTAGTACCGCCCTTCCCTAGCGGTAGTACCGCTCTGTGCGGGGATGTTCAGTGGGGTAACAGTTGGATTTTCCCCCTCCTATAAAAGGGGGTCTTCTTCCCCCATTGTTTACCTTCTCCGAGCTTGCTATCTCTCAATCCCTCCATGGATTCTTGCTAGTTTTGGGGGGAAAAGAGAGAGGAGATCTAGATCCACATTTCCACCAATCACTTTCTCCTCTATGTGAGGGGAACCCCTTGGATCTAGTTCTTGGAGTTCTTGGTGTTCTCCTTCTTGTTCTTCCTCTCATTTTCCTCCCTAGCATTAGTTGCTTTGGTGGGATTTGAGAGAGAAGGACTTGGGCACTCTGTGTGCCCTTGCCATTGCATTTGTGCATCGGTTTGAGTTCTCCACGGTGATACGTGGAAGTTACAAGTTGAGAAGCTTATTACTCTTGGGTGCTTGGTTCCCTTGAGCTTGTTCCTCTTGGGTGCCTGGGCGCCCCAGTCGGTTGGTGGTGTTCGGAGCTCAATCATTGTGGTGTAAAGCTCCGGGCAAGCGTCGGGGTCTCCAATTAGGTTGTGGAGATCGCCCCGAGCAATTTGACGGGTTCCGGTGACCGCCCCCAAGGGTTGCCATTTGTACGGGTTTGGTGACCGCCCTCAAGGGTCCCTTAGTGGAATCACGGCATCTTGCATTGTGCAAGGGCGTGAGGAGATTACGGTGGCCCTAGTGGCTTCTTGGGGAGCATTGTGCCTCCACACCGCTCCAAACGGAGATTAGCATCCGCAAGGGTGTGAACTTCGGGATACATCGTCGTCTCCGCGTGCCTCGGTTATCTCTTACCCGATCCCCTTTACTTATGCACTTTACTTTGTGATAACCATATTGTTCTTTGTCGTATATCTTGCTATCACATAGTTGCTTATCTTGCTTAGCATAAGTTGTTGGTGCACATAGGTGAGCCTAGTTGTTGTAGGTTTTGTGCTTGACAAATTAACCGTTAGGTTTATTCCGCATTTGTTCAAGCCTAAACCGTAATTATTTTAAAGCGCCCATTCACCCCCCCTCTAGGCAACATCCTCGATCTTTCACATACCCTTTGATACTACTCATAGATTCATCAAAATAAGCAAACAACACATAGAAAACAGAATCTGTCAAAAAACAGAACAGTCCGTAGTAATCTGTATCAGACGTATACTTCTGGAACTCCAAAATCGTACCAAATTAGGAAAGTCTGAGCGATTTGTGTACCAATCCAGAGCAAAAAGAATCAGATCAAAATCACGTTTCTGTGAATTATCAAAACTAATTTATTGGGTGCAAAAGTTTCTGATTTTCAGCAAGATCAACACAACTATCACCGTAAGCTATCCTAAAGGCCTTACTTGGCACTTTATTGAAACAAAAGCTATAAAACATGATTACTACAGTAGCATAATAATGTGGACACACAAAAACAGTAAGGGTAAATATTGGGTTGTCTCCCAACAAGCGCTTTTCTTTAATGCCTTTCTAGCTAGGCATGATGATGGCAATGATGCTAAAAGATAAGAATTGAAACATAACGAGAGCATCATGAAGCATATGACTAGCACATTTAAGTATAACCCACTTCCTATGCATATGGATTTTGTGATCAAACAACTTATGGGAACAATAATCAACTAGCATATGAAGGTAAAACAAGCATAGCTTCAAGATTTTCAACACATAGAGAGGAAACTTAATATTATTGCAATTCCTACAAGCATATGTTCCTCCCTCATAATAATTTCAGTAGCATCATGAATGAATTCAACAATATAACCAGCACCTAAAGCATTCTTTTCATGATCTACTTGCATAGAAAAATTACTACTCTCCACATAAGCAAAATTCTTCTTATTCGGAATAGTGGGAGTATCATAAGGGACTCGAATACTAAAAATTGTTTCCACATTAAAAGAGTAATGTTAAGAAAAAGGGTAATCATAATCATGACAAGTTTTAGAAATATAATCATCACTACCTTTTATAGCTTAAGTTTCATCACAATAATCATCATAAGTAGCAACTTTGTTCTCATCATAATCGATTGAAACCTCTTCCAAGATAGTGGAATCATCACTAAATAAAGTTGACACTCTTCCAAATCCACTTTCATTCATCACAATAAGATTCAACATCCTCCAAAATAGTGGGATCATTACTTCCTAAAGTTGACACTCTTCCAAACCCACTTTAATAAATATAATCATCATAGGTAAGAGGCATTCTATCATCATAACAACTTTGCATATCAAAACTTGGGATGCTAAAAATATCATCTTCATTACACGTAGCATCCCCAATCTTGGGACAAACATTAATTTCAGCAAATATATTCTCAAATATGTCATCCTCATCAAACATAGCTTCCCCAAGCTTGGGCCTTTTCATATCATAAGCATAATCACTCTCATCATTAATAGTATGGATAGCACCAATAGTATAGCAATTATCATCATCACAATGAGTAGTAGGAGCAACATAATTTGGGAGGGATACCTTTTTTTACCTTTGCTGTTCCTTCTTTTCTTTTTCTTCTTCACATTATGTGTGGGTTCAACCTTCTTCTTTGAGCTCCTTATTGATGAGATTGGTTGAATTGAAAGCTCCTCCTCGTTACCTGATTCATCATAAGAAATAATAGGAGGATATTGGGAAGTCTCTTCCCTTTCATTAGTATTCTCTTCATCTTCTATTTGCTTTCTTTTCTTTAGGTAATTGGCAATATAAGGATTTTCAATGCAATTCACCGCACTATACAAAGAAATCTTCTCTAGATCAATATCAAGAAAATTCTCAAGGTTAAATTTTGGAATATGCTTAGTTGCACGTTTCAATTCTTCATAACCCAAAAGCAAACTAAGTTCATTATGATGTGCAAGGGAAATCAAATCATCACAATTTTTGGACACGATACGATCATGAAACAATTTGCATCGGAGATTTAAATGACCATGTTCATTGCAAAGTTCACAAGTACGACGGAGATATTTTAAATTTTCAGCACTAACATTAAGCCTTTCTTGCAACCATTTAGTTTCTAAATGCTTATGCCTCTTGCAATATCTATTTTCCCTATTTGGTATGTACTTGCAAACCCAATGCTCTCCACAAAAATCGACATGCTTATAGGAGACATTTTCATCATAACTAGTGCAATCATCATTAGTACTATGGATATTCAAAGAGTTCATACTAACAACATTGCAATCATGCTCATCATTCAAAGATTTAGTACCAAACATTTTAATGCATTCTTCTTCTAGCAGTTGAGCACAATTTTCCTTTCCATCATTCTCATGAAAGATATTAAAAAGACGAAGCGTATGAGACAAACTCAATTCCATTTTATTTTTTTGTAGTTTTCTTTTATAAACTAAACTAATGATAAAACAAGAAACAAAAAGAATCAATTGCAAGATCTAAAGATATTCCTTCAAGCACTCACCTCCCCGGCAATGGCGCCAGAAAAGAGCTTGATGTCTACTACACAACCTTCTCCTTGTAGACGTTGTTGGGCCTCCAAGTGCAGAGGTTTGTAGGACAGTAGCAAATTTCCCTCAAGTGGATGACCTAAGGTTTATCAATCTGTAGGAGGCGTAGGATGAAGATGGTCTCTCTCAAGCAACCCTGCAACCAAATAACAAAGAGTCTCTTGTGTCCCCAACACACCTAATATAATGGTAAATTGTATAGGTGCACTAGTTTGGCGAAGAGATGGTGATACAAGTGCAATATGGATGGTAGATATGAGTATTTGTAATCTGAAATTAAAAAAACAGCAAGGTAACAAGTGGTAAAAGTGAGCGTAAATGGTATTGCAATGGTAGGAAACAAGGCATAGGGTTCATACTTTCACTAGTGCAAGTTCTCTCAACAATAATAACATAACTGGATCATATAACTATCCCTCAACATTCAACAAAGAGTCACTCCAAAGCCACTAATAGTGGAGAACAAACGAAGAGATTATGGTAGGGTACGAAACCACCTCAAAGTTATCCTTTCTGTTCTATCTATTCAAGAGTCCGTAGTAAAATAACATGAAGCTATCCTTTCCGTTTGATCTATCATAGAGTTCGTACTAGAATAACACCTTAAGACACAAATCAACCAAAACCCTAATGTCACCTAGATACTCCATTGTCACCTCAGGTATCCGTGGGCATGATTATACGAGATGCATCACACAATCTCATATTCATCTATTCAACCAACACAAAGTACTTCAAAGAGTGCCCCAAAGTTTCTAAGGGAGAGCTAAGACAAAAACATGTGCCAACCCCTATGCATAGGTTCATGGGCGGAACCCGCAAGTTGATCACCAAAACATACATCAATTGGATCACATGATATCCCATTGTCACCACAGATAAGCACGACAAGACATACATCAAGTGTTCTCAAATCCTTAAAGACTCAATCCAACAAGATAACTTCAAAGGGAAAACTCAATCCATTACAAGAGAGTAGAGGGGGAGAAACATCATAAGATCCAACTATAATAGCAAAGCTCGCGATACATCAAGATCGTGCCATAGGGAGAACACAAGAGAGAGAGAGAGAGAGAGAGAGAGAGAGAGATCAAACACATAGCTACTGGTACATACCCTCAACCCCGAGGGTGAACTACTCCCTCCTCGTCATGGATAGAGCCGGGATGATGAAGATGGCCACCGGTGATGGGTTCCCCCTCCGGCAGGGTGCCAGAACGGGCTCCCGAGAGGTTTTTGGTGGCTACAGAGGCTTGCGGCGGCGGAACTCCCGATCTATTGTTCACTTTGATGTTTCTAAGGTCTATGGGAATATATAGGTGAAAGAAGTCGGTCGGGGGACGCTCGAGGGGCCCACAAGACAGGGGGGCGCGCCCAGTAGGGGGGGGTGCCCCCCACCCTCGTGGCCACCTCGAAGCTTCCTTGACTTCAACTCCAAGTCTCCTGGATCATATCCGTTCTAAAAATAACGCTCCTGAAGGTTTCATTCCGTTTGGACTCCGTTTGATATTCCTTTTCTTCAAAACACTGAAATAGGCAAGAAAACAACAATATGGGCTGGGCCTCCTGTTAATAGGTTAGTCCCAAAAATAATATAAAAGTGCTTAGTAAAGCCCAAAACATCCAAAATAGATAATATAATAACATGAATGCTTCATAAATTATAGATACGTTGGAGACGTATCACACTCCTTATTCCATAGTCCATCAAATCTTTACCCAAAACTTGAAAACTTCACAACACAAAACTCAACATGAAATCTCATAAGCTCCGTTAGTGCAAGAAAGAAAAACCACCACAAAAGGTACTGTAATGAACTCATTCTTTCTTTATATTGGTGTTAAACCTACTGTATTCCAACTTCTCTATGGTTCATACCCCCCCGATACTAGCCATAGATGCATCAAAATAAGCAAACAACACACGAAAAACAGAATCTGTCAAAAACAGAACAATATGTAGCAATGTGTAACTTTCGAATACTTCTGGAACTACAAAAATCCTACCAAAATAGGAAGTCCTGGGAAATTTGTCTATTGATCTACTTCAAAAAGAATCAACGCAAAAGAACGTTTCTGTGATTTATTAAAATTATTCCCTTGCGTGCAAAAATTTCTGTTTTTCAGCAGAATCAAATTAACTATCACCGTAGTTTATCCTATAGGTTCTATTAGGCACAAACACTAATTAAAACATAAAACCACATCTAAATATAGGCTAGATGAAATATTTATTACTAAACAGAAGCAAAAATCAAGGAACAAAAAGAAAATTGGGTTGCCTCCCAACAACCGCTATCATTTAACGCCCCTAGCTAGGCATAAAAGCGAGAATAGATCTAAGTGGTGCCATCTTTGGTATTCAGAAAGAAAAGAGAAAATTTCCTTTCTATAGCATTCATTCTTCTATTTTGGGAAATCACATTGCCATTAATGGAGGAAGAAAGATTAAGCACGTTATGGAAATTTGCATGTAAGCTAGCCTTTATTTCTTTGATAATTTCGTTTTGATAAAAGCATAAGAGAGTGGTTGATTCAACATTATCATTCATGGGGTGCCCAAATATAGTTTTCATCTTTTCATAAGTATCTATAGAATCCCCTTCAAGAAAACCTCCTTCAAAAATAGAATCTAGAACTTGCTTGAAAGAAGCGGGTATGCCAACATAAAAGCTTTTTAAGTATATCTCAATTTGATATTGTGGTACATAGCTAGCTCGAATCCTTAATAACCTATCCCAAGCATCTTTTAAAGACTCATCAAGTAAATAACGAAAATTTTTGGAGTCATCTTCATCAAAATTATTCTCATTGGTAACACCGGCAGGTCTTTCCATAGCATCATTATGTATGAGCGTAGAGAGGATAGAGGGACTATCCAAGGTACTAAAACCCTGGAAAGAACCCTTAGTTCTTTTCAATTCGGCCATGGTAACGGAAGGCAAACGGTAAAAGAGGGCGAATAAAACGGCAAGGGTGAAGTGGGGGAGAGGAAAACGAGAGGCAAATGGCAAATAATGTAGTGCGAGGGAGATGAGTTTGTGATGGGTACTTGGTATGTCTTGACTTGAGCGAAGACTTCCCCGGCAACGGCGCCAGAAATCCTTCTTGCTACCTCTTGAGCATTGCATTGGTTTTCCCTTGAAGAGGAAAGGGTGATGCAGCAAAGTACCGTAAGTATTTCCCTTAGTTTTTGAGAACCAAGGTATCAATCCAGTTGGAGGCTCCTCAAAAGTCTCATGCACCTACACAAACAAACAAGAACCTCGCAACCAACACGATAAAGGGGTTGTCAATCCCTTCACGAAAACTTGCAAAAGTGAGATCTGATAGAGATAATAAGATAAGATAAATATTTTTGGTATTTTTATGATATAGATTGGAAAGTAAAGATGCAAATAAAAGTAGATGGAAAACTTATATGATAAAAGATAGACCCGGGGGCCATAGGTTTCACTAGTGGCTTCTCTCAAGATAGCATAAGTATTATGGTGGGTGAACAAATTACTGTCGAGCAATTGATAGATAAGTGCATAGTTATGAGATTATCTAGGCATGATCATGTATATAAGCATCACGTCCGTGACAAGTAGATCAAAACAATTCTGCATCTTCTACTATTACTCCACACATCGACCGACTCCTGCCTGCATCTAGAGTATTAAGTTCATGAAGAACAGAGTAACACATTAAGAAAGATGACATGATGTAGAGGGATAAACTCATGCAATATTACATAAACCCCATCTTTTTATCCTCGATGGCAACAATACAATACGTGCCTTGCTGCCCCTGCTGTCACTGGGAAAGGACACCACAAGATTGAACCCAAAGCTAAGCACTTCTCCCATTGCAAGAAAGATCAATCTAGTAGGCCAAACCAAACTGGTAATTCGAAGAGACTTGCAAAGGTAACCAATCATACATAAAAGAATTCAGAGGAGATTCAAATATTTCTCATAGATAAACTTGATCATAAACCCACAATTCATCGAATCTCGACAAACACACCGCAAAAAGAGTTACATCGAATAGATCTACAAGAAGATCGAGGAGAACATTGTATTGAGATTCAAAGAGAGAGAAGAAGCCATCTAGCTAATAACTATGGACCCGAAGGTCTGTGGTAAACTACTCACAACTCATCGAAGAGGCCTTGGAGATGATGTAGAGGCCCTCCATGGTCGATTCCCCCTCCGGCAGAGCGCCGACGAAGGCTCCAAAATGGGATCTCACGGATACAGAAGGTTGCAGCGGTGGAAATAGGTTTTTGTGGTGCTCCTGGATGTTTTCGGGGTACATGGATATATATAGGAGGAAGAAGTATGTTGGTGGAGCCTCAAGGGGCCCACAAGGGTGGGGGGCGCACCGGGCACCCTCGTGGCCGCCTCATTCACTTCTTGACGTCCACTCCAAGTATCCTGGATTGCGCTTGTTCCAAAAAGATCGCTCCCGAAGGTTTCATTCCGTTTGGACTCCGTTTGATATTCCTTTCCTTCGAAACACTGAAATAGGCAAAAAAAACAGCAATTTGGGCTGTGCCTCCGGTTAGTAGGTTAGTCCCAAAAATGATATAAAAGTGTAAAGTAAAGCCCATAAACATCCAAAACGGGTAATATAATAGCATGGAACAATCAAAAATTATAGATACGTTGGAGACGTATCAGATGCACACCCACTTAGTTTCTTTTGTTGATACGCTTATAGCTCTAGTGCATCTGTTGCATGACAATCCCTACTCACTCACATTGATATCTATTGATGGGCATCTCCATAGCCCGTTGATATGCCTAGATGATGTGAGACTATCTTCTCCTTTTTTGTCTTCTCCACAACCACAGTTCTATTCCACCTATAGTGATATGTCCATGGCTCACGCTCATGTATTGCGTGAAAATTGAAAAAAGTTTGAGAATATCAAAATTATGAAACAATTGCTTGGCTTGTCATCGGGGTTGTGCAAGATTAAATAATTTATTTGATGAAGATAGAGCATAACCAGACTATATGATTTTGTAGGGATAACTTTCTTTGGCCATATTATTTTGAGAAGACATGATTGCTTTGTTAGTATGCTTGAAGTATTATTGTTTTTATGTCAATATTAAACTGTTGTCTTGAATCTTTTAGAACTGAACATTCATGCCACAATAAATAAAATTACATTGGTAAGTATGCTAGGTAGCATTCCACATAAAAAATTCTGTTTTTATTATTTACCTACTCGAGGACGAGCAGAAATTAAGCTTGGGGATGCTTGATACGTCTCCAATGTATATATAATTTTTTATTGTTCCATGCTATTATATTATCTATTTTGGATGTTTAATGGGATTTAATATGGTCTTTTATAGTATTATTTTTGGGACTAACCTATTAACCAGAGGCCAAGTGCCAGTTCCTGTTTTTTGTCTATTTTAGAGTTTTGCAGAACAGGAATACCAAACAGAGTCCAAATGGAATGAAACCTTCGCGATGATCTTTCTTGGACCGAAAGCAAACCAGAAGGCTTGGAGTTGAAGTCAGAGACGTAATGAGTAGGCCACGAGGCAGGAGGGCACGCCCCAACCCTCGTGGACCCCTCGTAGCTCCACCGACGTACTTCTTTCGCCTATATAATCTTATACTCTAGAAACATCAGAGAGAGCCATGAAACCAGTTTTCCACCACCGCAACCTTCTGTACCTGTGAGATCCCCTCTTGGGGCCTTTTTCGGCGATCTGCCGGAGGGGGGTTCGATCACAGAGGGCTTCTACATCAACACCCTTACCTCTCCGATGAAGCGTGAGTAGTTTACCACAGACCTTCGGGTCCATAGTTATTAGCTAGATGGCTTCTTGTCTCTCTTTGATTCTCAATACAAAGTTCTCCTTGATGTTCTTGGAGATCTATTCGATGTAATACTCTTTTGCGGTGTGTTTGCCGAGATCCGATGAATTGTGGATTTATGAAAAAGATTATCTATGAATATTATTTGGTTCTTCTCTGAATTCTTATATGCATGATTTGATATATTTGCAAGTCTCTTCGAATTATCGATTTAGTTTGGCCTACTAGATTGATCTTTCTTGCCATGGGAGAAGTGCTTAGCTTTGGGTTCAACCTTGCGCTGTCCTTTCCCAGTGATAGTAGGGGCAACAAGGCACGCATTGTATTGTTGCCATCGAGGATAAAAAGATGGGGTTTATATCATATTGCTTGAGTTTATCCCCCTACATCATGTCATCTTGCTTAATGCGTTACTCCGTTCTTATGAACTTAATACTCTAGATGCATGCTAGATAGCCGTCGATGTGTGGAGTAATAGTAGTAGATGCAGAATCCTTTTGATCTACTTAACACGGACGTGATGCCTATGTTCATGATCATTGCCTTAGATGTCTTCATAATTATGCGATTTTCTATCAATTGCTCGGCAGTAATTTGTTCACCCACCGTAATACATGCTATCTCGAGAGAAGCCACTAGTGAAACCTATGGCCCCTGGGTCTCTTTTCCATTATATTGCATCTCTTTTCCATATTTTTGAATCTTGTTTAGTACTTTGCAATCTTTACTTTCCAATCTATACAACAAAAATACCAAAAATATTTACTTTATTATCTCTATTAGATCTCATTTTTGCGAGTGGCCGTGAAGGGATTGACAACCCCTTTATCGCGTTGGTTGCAAGGTTCTTGATTGTTTGTGCAGGTATTCGGTGACTTGTGCGTCGTCTCCTACTGGATTGATACCTTGGTTCTCAAAACTAAGGGAAATACTTTCGCTACTTTGCTGCATCACCCTTTCCTCTTCAAGGGAAAACCAACCCAAGCTCAAGAGGTAGCTAGAACAACATAAAGAAATGTATCCCTCTGGACAAGATCAATTGGAAAATTAGGAAGCATTTAAGGCTTGTTCTAAACCTCTGCCACTTCAGCTTCACAAACTTCAGTTAAGAAACCAAGCCGAACGCATTAGCTCCAAGAAGCTGAAATCACAAAGCTATAATGGGCCGCAGTACAATTTTCCGGAGCGAGGAAAACCCAGCTTCGTGAATTAACAGAATCTGGAGTTCCATGTATTTACGACATTCTGCCACTGCCTAGGAAAACGATTGGGCCAGCGTATAGAACCGAGCCATCCATCTCTCGAATCATTCTCGCTTTGCTCCCTCGTTCACCCCAAATTCTCCCACCTCAAACCCTCACCGCCGCTGCTAGTCACGCTGCCACACCCGCTGCCCCCCGTCGCCGGCAGGATCCCCTCCTCCATGTACAGATCCGGCCATCCCGACCTCTTTTCCGCCGGATCCCCTGCTCAGCGGCGCTCGTCCCACCACCAGCTTGGAGCAGTGACTTGCTACGTCTTGAGCTTGCGTTGGTTTTCCTTGAAGAGGAAAGGGTGATGCAGCAATAGTAGCATAAGTATTTCCCTCAGTTTTCTAGAACCAAGGTATCAATCCAGTAGGAGGCTCCTCAAAAGTCGCACGCACCTACACAAACAAACAAGGAACTCGCAACCAACGCGATAAAGGGGTTGTCAATCCCTTCACGGCCACTTGCAAAAGTGAGATCTGATAGAGATAGTATGATAAGATAAATATATTTTTGATATTTTATAATATAGATGCAAAAAGTAAAGAGGCAAATAAAAGTAGATTGAAAGCTTATATGATAAAAGATAGACCCGGGGGCCATAGATTTCACTAGAGGCTTCTCTCAAGAAAGCATAAGTATTACGGTGGGTGAACAAATTACCGTCGAGCAATTGATAGAAAAGCGAATAATTATGAGTTTATCTAGGCATGATCATGTATATAGGCATCACGTCTGCAACAAGTAGACCGAGTCCTTCCTGCATCTACTACTATTACTCCACACATCGACCGCTATCCAGCATGCATCTAGAGTATTAAGTTCATAAGAACAGAGTAACGCATTAAGAAAGATGACATGATGTAGAGGGATAAACTCAAGCAATATGATATAAAACCCATCTTTTTATTCTCGATGGCAACAATACAATACGTGCCTTGCAACCCTTTCTGTCACTGGGTAAGGAGACCGCAAGATTGAACCCAAAGCTAAGTACTTCTCCCATGGCATAGAGTTCGTACTAGAATAACACCTTAAGACACAAATCAACCAAAACCCTAATGTCACCTAGATACTCCATTGTCACCTCAAGTATCCGTGGGCATGATTATACGATATGCATCACACAATCTCATATTTATCTATTCAACCAACACAAAGTACTTCAAAGAGTGCCCCAAAGTTTCTACCGGAGAGTCAAGACAAAAACGTGTGCCAACCCCTATGCATAGGTTCATGGGCGGAACCCGCAAGTTGATCACCAAAACATACATCAAGTGGATCACGTGATATCCTATTGTCACCACATATAAGCAGCAAGACATACATCAAGTGTTCCCAAATCCTTAAAGACTCAATCCGACAAGATAACTTCAAAGGGAAAACTCAACCCATTACAAGAGAGTAGAGGGGGAGAAACATCATAAGATCCAACTATAATAGCAAAGCTCGCTGAGGGAGTCCCGGACTAGGGGGTGTCCGGATAGCCGAATTATCATGGTCGGCCGGACTCCAAGATTATGAAGATACAAGATTGAAGACTTCGTCCCGTGTCTGGATGGGACTTTCCTTGGCGTGGAAGGCAAGCTTGGCCATACGGATATGTAGATCTCCTACCATTGTAACCGACTTTGTGTAACCCTAGCCCTCTCCGGTGTCTATATAAACCGGATGGCTTTAGTCCATAGGATGAACAACAATCATACCATAGGCTAGCTTCTAGGGTTTAGCCTCCTTGATCTCGTGGTAGATCCACTCTTGTAACACACATCATCAATATTAATCAAGCAGGACATAGGGTTTTACCTCCATCAAGAGGGCCCGAACCTGGGTAAAACATCGTGTCCCTTGTCTCGTGTTACCATCCGCCTAGACGCACAGTTCGGGACCCCCTACCCGAGATCCGCCGATTTTGACACCGACATTGGTGCTTTCATTGAGAGTTCCTCTGTGCCGTCACCATCAGGAAGGATGCCTTTTCCCGTCTTTAAAGATGGCACCATCGTCAAGGGAGCTTTGGTCGCCGGCCAAACTATCCGGCTAGGCGGTTTTCTTATGACCGCCTGTTCGGCCACCGCTCCGGCAATGACCTCTCAGGTCATTAAAAGCGATCTTCACCTCCGCTCGGAATTCGCCGAGCAGCTAGATCCGATTGAGCTCTCCTCCATAAACGAGCTCTTGGATCGCATCGCCGCCCTGGGAGTCGCTACCGACTACGATCAGATTGGGCTTAAAACCGATCTCAGAGAAATTAACTCTCCCCAGGTTACCCACCACGTTGTTGTGGTAGAGGAACAATGCGGAGACTCTTCTTCTATGTTAAAAACCTACTATGTCCGGATTCCCGATCCCTCCATGCCGGATTCCCGCGGAGGGACGGACGCTAATCAAATACTGAACCTAAAGTCAGGCATCAGACCAGATTTGTTGGAAAGCGTCCAGCAAACCAAGCTTCCAAATCCGGAAGCTTCTTGGCCTTTGAGCCTCAGATCGGGCGGGGTTCCGAACTTAATTCCACCCGCCCACCCAAACATAAGCGATCTATCTCAAATACGGCAAGAGCCCGATGAAACAGTACATCATTACTGGGCCAGATTCCTCCTGGTCATGAACAGGATAAAGGACTGCCGTGAAGAAAGCGCGATTTCAATCTTCTGCAACAATTGCATGGACAAGGGAATCATAAACGCCATCAGTCGTCGCGAAGTTACACGCTTCGCCGACCTAGCGACCATTGTACAAAAATACTGCGCGATGGAGAGTGCCTGGAAAATCAAAACTAGGTTTTGGGACAATCCGGCCCTGAATACAACCCCAGTCCGAAATAAAAGGGTGCGTCATACTCAAGCACCTGAGTTAAAAACCAAAAAGCAAAACCCCCCTAAAGGGTATGGAACCGTACTGGAGGGATGGCTCAACGGACCCTGCAAATCCACAGTACGGAGGGCGCCACTCCAACACATAGCCTTCGAGCATGTTGGATACTACGGCAGGTGGCCAAAAGTGGCGAAGGCTTTTTAGCCCCGGGCAACCAGCTCGGCAGTACCAGTACGGTATTAACAGTCTTCAAGACTTTCGCATCAAATAACATGCGGAAATGAACAATCCGCAGCCTCGCCGAAGTCTACCAAGTAGCAACAACAAATCCATGGAGCAACACGGCCATCACCTTCAATGCGAGCGATGAACCTAAATTCCGAACAGCTAGAGCACCAGCCGCATTGGTCCTCAGTCCGATAGTGGACGGCTTTCGCCTTACCAAGGTACTCATGGATGGCCGCAGCGGATTAAACCTCATCTATGAAGAAACCCTTCAAAAAATGGAAATTGACTGGAGCCGCATGGAGCGAAGCAGCACAACCTTCAGGGGAATAATCCCTAGTCGAGAAGTACGCTGCACAAGAAAAATCACGCTAGATGTAGTGTTCGGCTCGCCGGACAACTACAGGTCCGAAGAGGTCACATTCCAAGTGGCCCCATTCAGCAGCGGATATCACGCCTTGTTAGGGTGAGAGGCATTCATAATCTTCCAAGCTATACCCCATTACGGGTACATGAAGCTCAAAATGCCCGGACCCAATGGAATAATCACGCTTGCCAGTGATCCAGATACAGCACTCCGCGCTGAAAATAAGACAGCCGCACTGGCCCTAGAGGCATTATCCGAAGCCTTAGCGGCAGATGAACTAACTGCGCTGCGCTCCACGGTGGATAGGGACGATGTGATACTCGATAAGAGGTCCAAGTCCACCTCTTTTAAACCAGCAGACGAAATAGTCAAATTTCAGGTCCATCCAATGGACCCCACAAAGACGGCCTCCATTGGGGCACAATTAAATCCTGATGTAGAAGCCACACTACGAGAATTCCTTCGGGAAAATTGGGACATTTTTGCCTGGCACCCTTCAGGCATGCCAGGAATCCCACGCAGGCTGGCAGAGCACAACCTCAATATCCTAAAAGGATTCAAGCCAGTCAAACAAGCTCTTCAGCGATTTTCCGAACCCAAAAGACATGCAATGGGAGAGGAGCTAGCCAAACTCTTAGAAGCCGGATTCATCAGAGATATAAAACATCCGGACTGGCTAGCCAATCTAGTAATGGTACGAAAAAAGGGCAAATCCTGGCGCCTCTGCGTCGATTTCAAGGACCTTAACAAGGCCTGTCCAAAGGACCCTTTCCCTCTCCCTCGCATTGACCAAATCATCGATGCTACCGCAGGGCACGATTCGTTGTGCTTCCTCGATGCATACTCCGGATACCATCAAATCAAGATGGCGGAAAAAGACCAGGCCGCAATGGCATTCATTACTCCATATGGGCCATTCTGCTTCAAGACAATGCCCTTCGGACTCAAAAACGCCGGCGCAACATATCAGCGCATGATTCAGACATGTCTGGCTACTCAGATAGGCAAAACAGTAGAGGCATACGTAGACGATGTGGTCGTCAAGACCAAACACGTCGAAACTCTAGTAGACGACTTGAGGGTGACATTCGACAACCTTCGAGCATATGACATTAAGCTCAACCCAGAAAAATGTGTCTTCGGAGTACCAGCCGGAAAGCTCTTGGGCTTCATTGTATCCGGTAGAGGAATTGAAGCAAACCCAGCCAAGATCCGAGCTCTGTCACAATTGGATATTCCAAAGGACCTCAAGCAAATACAAAAACTAACTGGATGCCTAGCGTCTCTAAGTCGCTTCATCTCCCGTTTGGGAGAAAAGGCTCTGCCCCTCTATCGCCTCCTCCGGCGCACCGAACACTTCGAATGGACGGATGCTGCCATGGCCAAACTCGAAGAAATCAAGGCCATACTAGCAACAAATCCGGTCCTAGCCGCGCCCAACCTGGGCGAACCTATGTTATTATATATCACAGCAACACATCAAGTTGTCAGCGCGGTACTCGTCGTCGAACGAGAAACAGAAGGGCACAAATTCCCTCTTCAAAAACCAGTGTACTACATATCCACTGTCTTAACCGCATGCAAGTCCCGGTACCCACATTATCAAAAGATAGCGTATGCGGTGTTCATGGCATCCCGGAAGCTGCGACACTACTTTCAAGAGTGTTCCATAACGGTGGCCTCCAAAGTACCTCTCAACGATATTATAAACAATCGCGATGCAACAGGCAGGATTGCAAAATGGGCCATTGAGCTCTTACCATTTGACATAACCTACAAACCACGGCGATCTATAAAGTCGCAAGTTCTGGCTGACTTCGTCGCCGAATGGACCGAAGCCGAACTCCCTAAAGAGTACGGCGCGTACTCCAATTGGATCATGCATTTCGACGGATCCAAAATGTTGGCCAGCTTGGGGGGTGGCGTCGTCTTGACGTCCCCAACTGGAGACACAGTCCAATACGTACTTCAAATAATGTACATGGACTCCAACAACACAGCCGAATACGAGGCCCTTCTACATGGCCTCCGGATGGCAATCTCCATGGACATTCAACGCCTAGAGGTGCGCGGGGATTCAAACCTTGCAATATCCCAAGTAAATGGAGACTTTGACGCCAAAGATCCGAAAATGGCAGCTTACCTCAACGCCATCCTAAAAATGTCATCTCGGTTCGAAGGACTCGAATTCCACCATGTAGCCTGGGATAATAACCAGGCAGCAGACGTGTTGGCATGCATCGGTGCAAAACGCGACGCCGTCCCTCCAAACATATTCTTGGAACGACTCTTGAAGCCATCCGTATTATGGGAAGAGGAGTCCGGAAATAACAATCCGGAGCCAGCTGCATCACCTAACTCAGACCACTCTGACACAATCGGCGGCTCAGCCAATGAAATAACACCTTCAGCCCACGAAATAATGGCAGTAGTTGCCCCGTGGACGGAACCATTCCTAGCCTACTTAATCAGGCAGGAACTTCTCGAAGACCAAAATGAGGCCCGCTGCATAGTTCGGCGATCTAAAGCCTACAAGGTCCATGAGGGAGAACTTTATAAAAAAAGCACAACCGGAGTCCTTCAAAGGTGTATCTCCGAAGAGGAAGGGCGAAATCTCCTGGCTGAAATTCACGCCGAACTCGGCGGGCACCACGCTGCAGCCCGGGCCCTTGTAGGCAAGGCCTTCCGTACAGGATTTTATTGGCCGACAGCCCGGGCAGATGCTCAGGACTTAGTCCAACGATGCGTTGGTTGCCAGCTCTTTGCTAATCAGAGCCACATGCCACCCACCGCCCTCAAAACTATACCCATCACCTGGCCGTTCGCGGTCTGGGGGGCTTGACATGGTTGGACCCCTTAAAGGGGGAACCCGCAAGCACAAATACTTATTGGTCATGGTGGAAAAATTCACCAAATGGATTGAGGCCAAGCCGGTTAAAACGGCAGAATCCGGACCTGTGATAGACTTCATATCCGGGGTAGTACACCGTTTTGGCGTCCCCCACAGCATCATCACTGATAACGGCACAAATTTCACGGCCGACGAGGTTAAACTCTGGTGCAAAAACATGGGCATCAAGCTCGACTACGCTTCAGTCTATCACCCCCAAACTAACGGTCAAGTCGAGCGAGCAAATGGTCTAATCATGAGCGGCATCAAACCCAGACTAGTGCGGTCCCTCAAGGAATCTAACACGCACTGGGTAGAGGAGCTCGACTCTGTACTCTGGGGGCTGCGGACCACGCCAAACCGAACTACCGGATTCACACCATTTTTTATGGTGTATGGCGCAGAGGCAGTTCTGCCCTGCGATATAATTCACGACTCACCTCGCGTGCGCATGTACGAAGAAAGAGAAGCCGAGTTGGATCGGCAGGACAGTTTGGACGCCTTAGAAGAGGAGCGGGACGTGGCAAAAGCTCGTTCCGCATTCTATCAGCAGCAGGCTCGAAGGTATCAAAGCAGAGAAGTACGGGCCAAAACTTACAATGTTGGCGAACTTGTTCTACGCCTGCCGGACAAGAAAAAGGACAAACTTAAGCCCAAGTGGGAAGGTCCCTTCATCATCGACCAAGTCCTGACCAGCAGAGCATACCGTCTACGTAACGCATCTGACAATCGACTCGAGCCGAACCCATGGAACGCAGCCCGTCTCCGAAGATTCTACGCCTAACGCCGGACTCAGAGTTCGTCTCACTCCTCCGTCCACCTTTTTACATTTTCACTGTCTCTTGTCCCCCTCCTTCTTCCCACCTTTTTTTTCAATACCTTTTATAGGCTAATTTGCGCATTGATTCGCACACACTTGATGTGCTCCTAGCACTCATTATACCTGGGGGCTTCTTTAACAGAAGCTTATTTATACGGGCTTCATGCCCAACACATGTGTTATACTTCCGCATGTACCTTTTATTCACCATTATATGCATCGATATGACTTAAGTTTTGGCCAAGCTGGGTTGTCTGGCTCCTGTGCTTACCCCTACGTTCCCGATTGTTCGGCTAGGAGGTAAAGGGAGCACCTCTGCGATTGTTACTGCCGGGTCAGCCGGATGTGTACCTCAGACTGGGTGAAGCCGAAAGCTAGCGTTCTTAAGAGAATATTCGGTCGGTGACTTGAAAGATGATTTCTTACTTACTTATTTATCTGCCCCCAGATGCTTTTTCTGCTATTTTCGCAGTCCGGACATGCACTTTAGGGCATGCCTCCCAGGGAAAGGAACCCTTAACGGAACTATTCTCCCTGGAAGATGTTTCTTACTAACCATGTAATATAACATAGCTAGTTGGGCACTTGTCTGATAAAGCGATTATGACCCCGACACCTTGTCTCCACGCATGCCCCGGTTCTTTTATAACCGTAAGGGTATTCGGACACACTCCGGACTGTTGGGTCCCGAGGTTGAAGCGAAAAGGTCCATAAAGACAAACGATCTACAATCCGGCTAGAAGGCATTTTACATGTCATTTTAAATTACATTGTCAAACTGACTGATTGTACTCCTCTTCAATCCCATCTAACAGGCTATCTAATTTACAGTCCTGTTGGGAATATTTCGCGGCCAGCTCTACTTGGCCGTACATCAAGCTCACAGGGATCTCCTTTCCATCAGGCCCCACAGGTCCGACCTCGGCCATGTGGTTTGGGTCAGCCTTCGGGTACCGCGTCTTCACCATGGTCCAGGCCTCCCTGGCGCCTTGACGGCAGGCCGATATCTTCCATAGACGGAGACGTCGCTGTACTCCCTGAAGCTTCTCAGCGAGCCCCCCAAGGCCCTCAGGTAGGGAGATGGAAAGCCATAAGGCCTGAACGACGCCACTCATCGCCTGCCGAACACGTTCGAGCAATTGCACCAGCTCGGGAAGTTGGTCACCCATTGAACCGGGCATTTCCTCCGCAGGGCGACCTGTGAGCACACCTAAAGACACATTTCTGTCAATCGACTTCCTCGCTGAATTCTTCTTTTCAAAGGAATTTGCTCAAGCACTTACTATAAATGCCGCGACGAAGCCGCTGATTCTCCTTCACGGAGCCAGACAGATGGGCCCGAACACCTTTCAGCTCTTCTCCTAGCTGGGTGTGGGCATCTTGGAGCTTGTTCCTCTCCCGTTGCACCTTCATAAGCACCCTCTCGCCGGCCTTTAGCTGACGCAGTAGCTGTTGCTTGTCCGGATCTAGTCCAGCGCCCTCTGCAATATTATTGTCAGATTTATGCACACGCCGCACTTTGTTAACTACTTATCTTTTCGAAGTACGTATTACCAGCGGGGTTCTCTGTGGCTCCCCCTGTGGCGGCCAGTGCGGCCTCAAGTTGGGCCTTGCACTCTTGGAGCTCCTGGGACAGGTGGGTATTCTTCTCCGTAAGATCTTGCATAATAAATGATCCTTAAATCAGTTATTTTAACTATTTTAAGTCTCCGGGGCTACTAGCATATATAACTATTAAAATTACTTACCCGTATATCCTTCACATACTGCTCCGTGGCTCTGGTTAAACCATCTTGAGCAGCACGGAGGTGCGCGTTTCCCGCATCAAAGGCATTCAATGCCTCCAGGGAGAAACACACGTCATGAAGAACTGTCCGGCGACGCCTGTGATTCATGGCGCTCTCCACCTCAGACCGGGTGGCGGACAGCCTATCGGCATCCTCCTTCGGAGGAGCATCTGGCTCTTGCCTTGTGTTCGCCTCCACTTCCGGACCACGCGATGGAGCATGGCTGGCGGAGGCTTGATTGGCAACCTCTCCGGACACTGTCCGGCGAGCGCTCTTTCTCCTGGAAAAAGTTATGAGCATTAATATACCTCCTAGGGATCCTTCCCTTAAAAACAGCGGTGCGCCGTACCGTTGCGGCGACGTTTCTATTTGCGTCGCACTCCTCTTCCGCCTGCTGGGCCGAATTGACCCTTGCTGGTCAGCCGCCGCAGGTTCGGCTTCCCGCCTCAAAGGCACCTCCTGCGATGCACCATCAGTATAGGATGGTCAGAATTGAGCATGGATCAAATGATGGTGTCAAGACCTCGGTCGTAGTCACATGGGAGGCCGGAAACAAACCGGGGTAGTCAGCCGTAATGGCGACTAGGGCATTGTCCACGCTAAGTTGGTGGAACACCCCGTCGATCAGCTCCACCTTTATGTCCGGATCCTCTTCGGAGGCCGGATCAAGGGATCGTTCCGGATCCTCGGGCTGTGGAGTTAGGCTTTGTATGCCCTCCACGTCCCGGCACAGCTCCTGCGTCGAAATCACGAAGTAAGATACTTGACTTTGGAAGTATGGATTGGGTAGATAAACGTCCGCTTACCCAGCTCCGAGGGTTATTCATGGAGAATCCATTCAGTGGATTCGTGCGGAGGAAGTCCTCCTCCTCCCCCTTGTACAAGCCGGACAGGATCTTTGCCAGATCGGCTGCCGAGCCCGGCCCTCTGCGGCCATGACGGGTGGCGTCATCTTCCCCGTTGAAATCCCACATAGGGTGGCCCCTATATTGGAGTGGCTGCACCCCTCGCATAATGCACGTGGCATCATGGTCAATCCGGAATGGGCCAGTAACCTAATCCGGCCCATCAGATAATGGACGCTCCCATCATCCTCTCGTTGAGGGCTCCGCGGGCGCCAACTCAGGCGTTTCTTCAAGGGAGCATTGCTGAACTCCGGGAGGCCGATCTGAACTGGGTCCGGCAGAGGGGCGTCCTCCATGTAGAACCATTCCGAAGGCCAGTCTTCGGACGCCTTCTTCGGGGTGCCGGATAGATATCCGGTCCCGGCAATGCGCCATATTTCGGCTCCGCCCACTTGATATATCGACCCCTCGTAAGAACGGGGTATGAGGCAAAACAATCTCTTCCACAACGCAAAATGGGGCTCAATGCCCAGGAACAGCTCGCAAAGAGCTACAAAGCCTGCGATGTGCAAAATGGAGGAAGGTGTGAGGTGGTGAAGCTGGAGTCCGTAGAACTCCAGGAGCCCCCGGAGAAACGGATGTATGGGAAATCCGAGTCCCCTTATTAGATAAGGGACGAAGCATACCCGCTCTCCTTTGGAAGGGTTGGGGACACTCTCCGCCTGCTTTCCACCCCTGAAGGTGGCCAGTCCGGCTCGAACCGGAACCATGGAAGCTGGGGGAAGATATCCCTCGGTTTGGAGCGCAACTAGCTCACTGTGTGGAACTGAGCATCTCCCCCAATCTCCTGGCTTAGGGCTAGGAGCGCGAGAGGAGGAGCCGCGTCGACTATCCATGATAGAATGGATTTTTGTTAGAGGCGCTTCGATGAGAGCTTGCAGATGGAGGATGGTGTGAGCTGGATCTAGATCCTCGCCTCTCTTATAGGCGGCTCGTTCGCACGGCTAGGGGGTAAAGTGTAAAAATACCCTAGCTTTCGCATTCATACGACACATGGAAGAAGGCCATTATTGGGCGTAGAAGCCAAGGAGCGCAACATTTATAAGGAAGCGGGACACTATTTGACAGGAACATGAAGTTTGAAGGAGAACCCGCCTTGCAACGCCGAAGACAATATACGCGCCGGACTCGTCGTCGCTGAAGCCCGGTTCGGGGGCTACTGAGGGAGTCCCGGACTAGGGGGTGTCTGGATAGCCGAATTATCATGGTTGGCCGGACTCCAAGATTATGAAGATACAAGATTGAAGACTTCGTCCCGTGTCCGGATGGGACTTTCCTTGGCGTGGAAGGCAAGCTTGGCGATACGGATATGTAGATCTCCTACCATTGTAACCGACTTTGTGTAACCCTAGCCCTCTCCGGTGTCTATATAAACCGGATGGCTTTAGTCCATAGGACGAACAACAATCATACCATAGGCTAGCTTCTAGGGTTTAGCCTCCTTGATCTCGTGGTAGATCCACTCTTGTAACACACATCATCAATATTAATCAAGCAGGACGTAGGGTTTTACCTCCATCAAGAGGGCCCGAACCTGGGTAAAACATCGTGTCCCTTGTCTCCTGTTACCATCCGCCTAGACGCACAGTTCGGGACCCCCTACCCGAGATCCGCCGGTTTTGACACCGACACTCGCGATACATCAAGATCGTGCCATAGAGAGAACACGAGAGAGAGAGATCAAACACATATCTACTGGTACATACCCTCAGCCCCGAGAGTGAAGTACTCCCTCCTCGTCATGGATAGCGCCGGGATGATGAATATGGACACCGGTGATGGGTTCCCCCTCCGGCAGGGTGTCGGAACAGGCTCTCGAGAAGTTTTTGGTGGCTAGAGGGGCTTGCGGTGGTGGAACTCCCGATCTATTGTTTGCTTAGATGTTTTTAGGGTATATGGGAATATATAGGCGAAAGAAGTCTGTCGGGGGACGCTCGAGGGGCCCACGAGATAGGGGGCGCGCCCAGTAGGGAGGGGGTGCCCCCACCCTCGTTGCCACCTCGAAGCTTCCTTGACTTCAACTCCAAGTCTCCTGGATCACATCCGTTCCAAAAATAACGCTCCCGAAGGTTTCATTCCGTTTGGACTCCATTTGATATTCCTTTTCTTCGAAACACTGAAATAGGCAAGAAAACAGGAATATGGGTTGGGCCTCCGGTTAATAGGTTAGTCCCAAAAATAATATAAATGTTCTTAGTAAATCCAAAAAACATCCAAAACAGATAATATAATAGCATGAATGCTTCATAAATTATAGATACGTTGGAGACGTATCAGCATCCCCAAGCTTAACTCCTGCTCGTCCTCGAGTAGGTAAATGATAAAAGAAAGATTTTATGAAATGTGAATGCTAGCAGGTGCACAAGTTTGATCAATGATAATTTTAATGACCTTTTCTAGCATGATTATATGTCATAACAGTAGTTCATCTCATAAAACTTCTCAAGATCAAGTAACAAGCTATTCACATGTTAAAGCATAGACCATAAACTTCCTAGAAAACTAGCAAACTTCATTCTCAGTCATCAAACAATTACAATTCATCTTATTTTCACGAAGGGTCTATGTCAGAGCTTTGAATTAGCAAATCCCACATACTCAACTATCATATAGTCTTCCATGATTGCTACCACTCAAAGCATATTCTTAGAACAAATAGCATCCATCGAACATAGAGGAAGATAGGGGCTTAGTGTTTCGCCTCCCAACTCACTTATCATATAGATAATTTTCAACAATAATAATTCATGATCAAATATATTTGCATGGCCATATATGCTTAGATCTTTCCCCAACACACGATGCTTGCCAACTAAAGAGTAGGCAGGAATGAGAAGGAATACTACTGACTCTTGCATAAAAGTAAAAGATAGGCCCTTCGCAGAGGGAAACAGGGATTTGTAGAGGTGCCAGAGCTTGATTTTGAAATAGAGATGAAAATAATTTTGAGAGGTATGATCTCATTATCAACATAACAACCAAGAGTTCCCAATATCTTCCATACTACATACATTATAGGCGGTTCCCAAACAGAATGGTAATTTTTTTACTCCCCCTCCACCAACAATCACACTCCACGGCCATCCGAAACAACGGGGTACCGTCCATACCAACAATAGTCCTGGGGGAGTTTTGTTTTAGTTATTTTGTTTTGCGTTGATCTTTTTGATCATGGGACTGGGCATCCTGGTTACCAGCCATTTTTCTCGTGAATGATGAGCGGATTCCACTCATCTTGAGAATAACCCACCTAGCATGGATGATACTGGCAGCCCCTAGTCGCTACATGAGCGATTCGGGCATACAAAACAGATTATTATTTGAAGGTTTAGAGTTTGGCACATGCAAATTTACTTGGAACGGCAGGTAAATACCGCATATAGGTAGGTATGGTGGACACTCATGGAAGAAACTTGGTTCAAGGGATTTGGATGCACAAGCAGTATTCCTACTTAGTACAGATATTTTGGCTAGCAAAGGATTCTAAAAAGCAAGCACACATGTTGGAGGATCTATAACAATATAACTTCTATACAAATATACCCAAGCATAACTCATTACGTTGTCTTCCTTGTCCAACTTCAACTAATTTTCTCAGGTTTGAAAATAATTAATGGGGCTCACAATCATAGAAGATGTCTAAGATAGTATATTTATATGTGAAATCTCTCTTCCTTCAATATTCTTTCGTGAATTGTTCAAGTGACCAATACAATGCTTGCTAACTTTCAATAAATTTACCACCTCTACTTCTTAGATGTGAAGTCATTACTACCCATGGGAAAAGCAAATGAAACATATATAATTTCAGATTTATGACATTCAACTCATTCAACCATTTACTCATAGGATATAAGTGAAGCACACGAGTAAATGACAAACTACTCCAAAAAGATATAAGTGAAGATCAATGAGTAGCTAAATAATTGTGTAACTATGTGAAGACCCTCTCTCATTTAAGAATTTCAGATCTTGGTATTTTATTCAAACATCAAGCAAAGCAAAATAAAATGACATTGCAAGGATAGCACAACTCATGTGAAGAAGCAAAAACTTAGGCTCAACCGATACTAACCGATAATTGTTGAAGAAGAAAGGTGGGATGCCTACCGGGGCATCCCCAAGCTTGGATGCTTGAGACTGTTGAAATATTATCTTGGGGTGCCTTGGGCATCCCCAAGCTTGAGCTTTTGTGTCTCCTTAATTCCTTTTATATCTCGGTTTCCTAAATCTCGAAAGCTTCATCCACACCAAACTCAACAAGAACTCGTGAGATAAGTTAGTATAAACCAATGCAAAAACCTTATCATTTTATACTGTAACAAATCACTAAAATTATTATTCAACATTGCATACTAAATGTCTCTGCATATTTAATACTCCTATCCTCAAATAGAATCATTAAACAAGCAAACATATGCAAACATAACAGCAATCTGCCAAAACAGTATAGTCTGTAAAGAATGCAAGATTCATCATACTTCCCTAACTCCAAAAATTATGAGAAAAACTCCTATGCTGTAGAAGAATTATCAGATCTCAATATGCAAAAAGTTTCAACATTATATCATTCTCTGAGTTTTCTAGGGATTTTTTGCAACAACGGTAAACTTTCTGTTTTGAAACAACAACATGTATACTGAAAAAATAAGCAAGGTAAAGGCTATCCTTGACATTTTTATTGAAAATATAGATGCAAAAAATTATTATAAATAACAGCAAGAAAATACTAACAAAAGAAAATGACGCTCCAAGAAAAACACATATCATGTGGTGAATAAAAATATAGCTCCAAGTAAAGTTACCGATAGACGAAGACGAAAGAGGGGATGCCTTCCGGGGGCATCCACAAGCTTATGCTTTTGGCTATTCTTGAATATCTTGGGGTGCCATGGGAATCCCCAAGCTTAGGCTCTTGCCACTCCTTATTCCATAGTCCATCAAATCTTTACCCAAAACTTGAAAAGTTCACAACACAAAACTCAACAGGAAATCTCATAAGTTCCATTAGTATAAGAAAATAAAACCACCACTTAGGTTCTGTAATGAACTCATTTTAAATTCATATTGGTGTAATATCTACTGTATTCCAACTTATCTATGGTTCATACTAAAAGAACATGCGGTGCCCCCATGTTTGGTTTTGGTAATTGATGACAATCTCTATGGACTAATGGTTGTCTTGAGTTATATTTGAAGGATCTGTCCATAGGCTTTTCTTGAATTCCATGTGTTGGTTTCAAGGAGTTTATGAGTTGACCAAGGTGCTATTAAGGAATTATCCAAAGATTGGTCATGTGAGTGTTGAGCTTATTGCAAGCATGTCTTGAAGAAGAAGATTGTGTGATCATTCATGTTTACCTTCAAGACATCATCCAAATGAAGAGAGTTGGAAAGATTCAAGGTTGATCAAGACTAAGTCAAAGAATGAATCAAGTTGATCAACACAGAAAGCATAGAAGATGTACCGAGAGGGATCAAGCGATCCCATGGTATGGTAAGCATGGTCAATTACGCTTTGTGTACTAACCCATGGTCTTCGTGAGAGTTCTTTGTGGGGTTAGGTTGCGGTGTGCAAGTTCAAGTAGGATCATCACAAAGAGATCATATGCTTGAAGCTTGCCGTCCATTGTGGCGACAATGGACTTGTGAAGATGTGCAGAAGAGTGACTCACCCATAGTGGAGTATGAGGGAGCAATCTCTAGTCTTCATCGAGCCAAAGCAATCAAGAAAGGTGGTCCATCTTGAGGAGGAGAAGATCATCATCATCTAGCTAAGTGGATCATGTGCAAGGCAAAGGTTTGCCCTTGATAGGTTTTCTATTTTACCAGTCTCACGGTAGTTGTGGGAGACCGGGTTATAGGATTGATTGCCGTACTATCAAGGGGGGCTCTTGATGAATTGCTTGATCGTATCATTCGTAGAGACCTCAAACCATTGCATCCTTGCATCATCTTTTTGGTTCTTGTTTGGTTCTTCTTCTTGTGAGATTTGGAGCTTATGGTCATTTTTATGACAAGCTCGAGTTCATCGAAAACGGAGTTCTCATGCATCTTCTATGATGTTTTCGATGTTGGAGGGTATGCCGGTTCTTCTCGGTTGGAGGTTTCACTCCTTTGTTTTCTAAGCATACCTCCCCTGTTTTGATGCTACTCGTCTTGCTCTATCCAACAAGCTTGAGTTTGCTCAATTCAGAGCTCATATGAAGAAGTTATGGCAGTTTTGGTTTTCCTTGGAGTATTCTTTGTTTTCGTGGTTGAGGCATAAGGTTGGCCCCAGCGGTAGTACCGCCGAAGCTCCCCAGCGGTAGTACCGCTCTCAGAGCGGTAGTACCGCTTGGGATTTTCGGCCGTAGTACCGCTGTGTGTCTGGGCTACTTCCGCCTCGATTCTCGAACGAAGTTTTTCGTGTCGGGTTTTGCGGCACTAAGGGAGGTAGTAGGAGTGGTAGTACCACCCTAAGCGGTAATACTGCTCTTCCCTAGCGGTAGTACCGCCCTGGGTCAGGGCCCTGGCAGTGCAGTAGTACCGCTGGGTTGAGCGGTAGTACCGCCCTTCCCTAGCGGTAGTACCGCTCTGTGCGGGGATGTTCAGTGGGGTAACAGTTGGATTTTCCCCCTCCTATAAAAGGGGGTCTTCTTCCCCCATTGTTTACCTTCTCCGAGCTTGCTATCTCTCAATCCCTCCATGGATTCTTGCTAGTTTTGGGGGGAAAAGAGAGAGGAGATCTAGATCCACATTTCCACCAATCACTTTATCCTCTATGTGAGGGGAACCCCTTGGATCTAGTTCTTGGAGTTCTTGGTGTTCTCCTTCTTGTTCTTCCTCTCATTTTCCTCCCTAGCATTAGTTGCTTTGGTGGGATTTGAGAGAGAAGGACTTGGGCACTCTGTGTGCCCCTGCCATTGCATTTGTGCATCGGTTTGAGTTCTCCACGGTGATACGTGGAAGTTACAAGTTGAGAAGCTTATTACTCTTGGGTGCTTGGTTCCCTTGAGCTTGTTCCTCTTGGGTGCCTGGGCGCCCCAGTCGGTTGGTGGTGTTCGGAGCTCAATCATTGTGGTGTAAAGCTCCGGGCAAGCGTCGGGGTCTCCAATTAGGTTGTGGAGATCGCCCCGAGCAATTTGACGGGTTCCGGTGACCGCCCCCAAGGGTTGCCATTTGTACGGGTTCGGTGACCGCCCTCAAGGGTCCCTTAGTGGAATCACGGCATCTTGCATTGTGCAAGGGCGTGAGGAGATTACGGTGGCCCTAGTGGCTTCTTGGGGAGCATTGTGCCTCCACACCGCTCCAAACGGAGATTAGCATCCGCAAGGGTGTGAACTTCGGGATACATCGTCGTCTCCGCGTGCCTCGGTTATCTCTTACCCGATCCCCTTTACTTATGCACTTTACTTTGTGATAACCATATTGTTCTTTGTCGTATATCTTGCTATCACATAGTTGCTTATCTTGCTTAGCATAAGTTGTTGGTGCACATAGGTGAGCCTAGTTGTTGTAGGTTTTGTGCTTGACAAATTAACCGTTAGGTTTATTCCGCATTTGTTCAAGCCTAAACCGTAATTATTTTAAAGCGCCCATTCACCCCCCCTCTAGGCAACATCCTCGATCTTTCACATACCCTTTGATACTACTCATAGATTCATCAAAATAAGCAAACAACACATAGAAAACAGAATCTGTCAAAAACAGAACAGTCCGTAGTAATCTGTATCAAACGTATACTTCTGGAACTCCAAAATCGTACCAAATTAGGAAAATCTGAGCGATTTGTGTACCAATCCAGAGCAAAAAGAATCAGATCAAAATCACGTTTCTGTGAATTATCAAAACTAATTTATTGGGTGCAAAAGTTTCTGATTTTCAGCAAGATCAACACAACTATCACCGTAAGCTATCCTAAAGGCCTTACTTGGCACTTTATTGAAACAAAAGCTATAAAACATGATTACTACAGTAGCATAATAATGTGGACACACAAAAACAGTAAGGGTAAATATTGGGTTGTCTCCCAACAAGCGCTTTTCTTTAATGCCTTTCTAGCTAGGCATGATGATGGCAATGATGCTAAAAGATAAGAATTGAAACATAACGAGAGCATCATGAAGCATATGACTAGCACATTTAAGTATAACCCACTTCCTATGCATATGGATTTTGTGATCAAACAACTTATGGGAACAATAATCAACTAGCATATGAAGGTAAAACAAGCATAGCTTCAAGATTTTCAACACATAGAGAGGAAACTTAATATTATTGCAATTCCTACAAGCATATGTTCCTCCCTCATAATAATTTCAGTAGCATCATGAATGAATTCAACAATATAACCAGCACCTAAAGCATTCTTTTCATGATCTACTTGCATAGAAAATTTACTACTCTCCACATAAGCAAAATTCTTCTTATTCGGAATAGTGGGAGTATCATAAGGGACTCGAATACTAAAAATTGTTTCCACATTAAAAGAGTAATGTTAAGAAAAAGGGTAATCATAATCATGACAAGTTTTAGAAATATAATCATCACTACCTTTTATAGCTTAAGTTTCATCACAATAATCATCATAAGTAGCAACTTTGTTCTCATCATAATCGATTGAAACCTCTTCCAAGATAGTGGAATCATCACTAAATAAAGTTGACACTCTTCCAAATCCACTTTCATTCATCACAATAAGATTCAACATCCTCCAAAATAGTGGGATCATTACTTCCTAAAGTTGACACTCTTCCAAACCCACTTTAATAAATATAATCATCATAGGTAAGAGGCATTCTATCATCATAACAACTTTGCATATCAAAACTTGGGATGCTAAAAATATCATCTTCATTACACGTAGCATCCCCAATCTTGGGACAAACATTAATTTCAGCAAATATATTCTCAAATATGTCATCCTCATCAAACATAGCTTCCCCAAGCTTGGGCCTTTTCATATCATAAGCATAATCACTCTCATCATTAATAGTATGGATAGCACCAATAGTATAGCAATTATCATCATCACAATGAGTAGTAGGAGCAACATAATTTGGGAGGGATACCTTTTTTTACCTTTGCTGTTCCTTCTTTTCTTTTTCTTCTTCACATTATGTGTGGGTTCAACCTTCTTCTTTGAGCTCCTTATTGATGAGATTGGTTGAATTGAAAGCTCCTCCTCGTTACCTGATTCATCATAAGAAATAATAGGAGGATATTGGGAAGTCTCTTCCCTTTCATTAGTATTCTCTTCATCTTCTATTTGCTTTCTTTTCTTTAGGTAATTGGCAATATAAGGATTTTCAATGCAATTCACCGCACTATACAAAGAAATCTTCTCTAGATCAATATCAAGAAAATTCTCAAGGTTAAATTTTGGAATATGCTTAGTTGCACGTTTCAATTCTTCATAACCCAAAAGCAAACTAAGTTCATTATGATGTGCAAGGGAAATCAAATCATCACAATTTTTGGACACGATACGATCATGAAACAATTTGCATCGGAGATTTAAATGACCATGTTCATTGCAAAGTTCACAAGTACGACGGAGATATTTTAAATTTTCAGCAATAACATTAAGCCTTTCTTGCAACCATTTAGTTTCTAAATGCTTATGCCTCTTGCAATATCTATTTTCCCTATTTGGTATGTACTTGCAAACCCAATGCTCTCCACAAAAATCGACATGCTTATAGGAGACATTTTCATCATAACTAGTGCAATCATCATTAGTACTATGGATATTCAAAGAGTTCATACTAACAACATTGCAATCATGCTCATCATTCAAAGATTTAGTACCAAACATTTTAATGCATTCTTCTTCTAGCAGTTGAGCACAATTTTCCTTTCCATCATTCTCACGAAAGATATTAAAAAGACGAAGCGTATGAGACAAACTCAATTCCATTTTATTTTTTTTGTAGTTTTCTTTTATAAACTAAACTAATGATAAAACAAGAAACAAAAAGAATCGATTGCAAGATCTAAAGATATTCCTTCAAGCACTCACCTCCCCGGCAATGGCGCCAGAAAAGAGCTTGATGTCTACTACACAACCTTCTCCTTGTAGACGTTGTTGGGCCTCCAAGTGCAGAGGTTTGTAGGACAGTAGCAAATTTCCCTCAAGTGGATGACCTAAGGTTTATCAATCTGTAGGAGGCGTAGGATGAAGATGGTCTCTCTCAAGCAACCCTGCAACCAAATAACAAAGAGTCTCTTGTGTCCCCAACACACCTAATATAATGGTAAATTGTATAGGTGCACTAGTTTGGCGAAGAGATGGTGATACAAGTGCAATATGGATGGTAGATATGAGTATTTGTAATCTGAAATTAAAAAAACAGCAAGGTAACAAGTGGTAAAAGTGAGCGTAAATGGTATTGCAATGGTAGGAAACAAGGCATAGGGTTCATACTTTCACTAGTGCAAGTTCTCTCAACAATAATAACATAACTGGATCATATAACTATCCCTCAACATTCAACAAAGAGTCACTCCAAAGCCACTAATAGTGGAGAACAAACGAAGAGATTATGGTAGGGTACGAAACCACCTCAAAGTTATCCTTTCTGTTCTATCTATTCAAGAGTCCGTAGTAAAATAACATGAAGCTATCCTTTCCGTTTGATCTATCATAGAGTTCGTACTAGAATAACACCTTAAGACACAAATCAACCAAAACCCTAATGTCACCTAGATACTCCATTGTCACCTCAGGTATCCGTGGGCATGATTATACGAGATGCATCACACAATCTCATATTCATCTATTCAACCAACACAAAGTACTTCAAAGAGTGCCCCAAAGTTTCTAAGGGAGAGCTAAGACAAAAACATGTGCCAACCCCTATGCATAGGTTCATGGGCGGAACCCGCAAGTTGATCACCAAAACATACATCAATTGGATCACATGATATCCCATTGTCACCACAGATAAGTACGACAAGACATACATCAAGTGTTCTCAAATCCTTAAAGACTCAATCCAACAAGATAACTTCAAAGGGAAAACTCAATCCATTACAAGAGAGTAGAGGGGGAGAAACATCATAAGATCCAACTATAATAGCAAAGCTCGCGATCCATCAAGATCGTGCCATAGGGAGAACACAAGAGAGAGAGAGAGAGAGAGAGAGAGAGAGAGAGAGAGAGAGAGAGATCAAACACATAGCTACTGGTACATACCCTCAACCCCGAGGGTGAACTACTCCCTCCTCGTCATGGATAGAGCCGGGATGATGAAGATGGCCACCGGTGATGGGTTCCCCCTCCGGCAGGGTGCCGGAACGGGCTCCCGAGAGGTTTTTGGTGGCTACAGAGGCTTGCGGCGGCGGAACTCCCGATCTATTGTTCACTTTGATGTTTCTAAGGTCTATGGGAATATATAGGCGAAAGAAGTCGGTCGGGGGACGCTCGAGGGGCCCACAAGACAGGGGGGCGCGCCCAGTAGGGGGGGTGCCCCCCACCCTCATGGCCACCTCGAAGCTTCCTTGACTTCAACTCCAAGTCTCCTAGATCACATCCGTTCTAAAAATAACGCTCCTGAAGGTTTCATTCCGTTTGGACTCCGTTTGATATTCCTTTTCTTCAAAACACTGAAATAGGCAAGAAAACAACAATATGGGCTGGGCCTCCTGTTAATAGGTTAGTCCCAAAAATAATATAAAAGTGCTTAGTAAAGCCCAAAACATCCAAAATAGATAATATAATAACATGAATGCTTCATAAATTATAGATACGTTGGAGACGTGTCACACTCCTTATTCCATAGTCCATCAAATCTTTACCCAAAACTTGAAAACTTCACAACACAAAACTCAACATGAAATCTCATAAGCTCCGTTAGTGCAAGAAAGAGAAACCACCACAAAAGGTACTGTAATGAACTCATTCTTTCTTTATATTGGTATTAAACCTACTGTATTCCAACTTCTCTATGGTTCATACCCCCCCGATACTAGCCATAGATGCATCAAAATAAGCAAACAACACACGAAAAACAGAATCTGTCGAAAACAGAACAATATGTAGCAATCTGTAACTTTCGAATACTTCTGGAACTACAAAAATCCTACCAAAATAGGAAGTACTGGGAAATTTGTCTATTGATCTACTTCAAAAAGAATCAACGCAAAAGAACGTTTCTGTGATGTATTAAAATTATTCCCTTGCGTGCAAAAATTTCTGTTTTTCAGCAGAATCAAATTAACTATCACCGTAGTTTATCCTATAGGTTCTATTAGGCACAAACACTAATTAAAACATAAAACCACATCTAAATAGAGGCTAGATGAAATATTTATTACTAAACAGAAGCAAAAATCAAGGAACAAAAAGAAAATTGGGTTGCCTCCCAACAACCGCTATCGTTTAACGCCCCTAGCTAGGCATAAAAGCGAGAATAGATCTAAGTGGTGCCATCTTTGGTATTCAGAAAGAAAAGAGAATATTTCCTTTCTATAGCATTCATTCTTCTATTTTGGGAAATCACATTGCCATTAATGGAGGAAGAAAGATTAAGCACGTTATGGAAATTTGCATGTAAGCTAGCCTTTATTTCTTTGATAATTTCGTTTTGATAAAAGCATAAGAGAGTGGTTGATTCAACATTATCATTCATGGGGTGCCCAAATATAGTTTTCATTTTTTCATAAGTATCTATAGAATCCCCTTCAAGAAAACCTCCTTCAAAAATAGAATCTAGAACTTGCTTGAAAGAAGCGGGTATGCCAACATAAAAGCTTTTTAAGTATATCTCAATTTGATATTGTGGTACATAGCTAGCTCGAATCCTTAATAACCTATCCCAAGCATCTTTTAAAGACTCATCAAGTAAATAACGAAAATTTTTGGAGTCATCTTCATCAAAATTATTCTCATTGGTAACACCGGCAGGTCTTTCCATAGCATCATTATGTATGAGCGTAGAGAGGATAGAGGGACTATCCAAGGTACTAAAACCCTGGAAAGAACCCTTAGTTCTTTTCAATTTGGCCATGGTAACGGAAGGCAAACGGTAAAAGAGGGCGAATAAAACGGCAAGGGTGAAGTGGGGGAGAGGAAAACGAGAGGCAAATGGCAAATAATGTAGTGCGAGGGAGATGAGTTTGTGATGGGTACTTGGTATGTCTTGACTTGAGCGAAGACTTCCCCGGCAACGGCGCCAGAAATCCTTCTTGCTACCTCTTGAGCATTGCATTGGTTTTCCCTTGAAGAGGAAAGGGTGATGCAGCAAAGTACCGTAAGTATTTCCCTTAGTTTTTGAGAACCAAGGTATCAATCCAGTTGGAGGCTCCTCAAAAGTCTCATGCACCTACACAAACAAACAAGAACCTCGCAACCAACACGATAAAGGGGTTGTCAATCCCTTCACGGAAACTTGCAAAAGTGAGATCTGATAGAGATAATAAGATAAGATAAATATTTTTGGTATTTTTATGATATAGATTGGAAAGTAAAGATGCAAATAAAAGTAGATGGAAAACTTATATGATAAAAGATAGACCCGGGGGCCATAGGTTTCACTAGTGGCTTCTCTCAGATAGCATAAGTATTATGGTGGGTGAACAAATTACTGTCGAGCAATTGATAGATAAGTGCATAGTTATGAGATTATCTAGGCATGATCATGTATATAGGCATCACGTCCGTGACAAGTAGATCAAAACAATTCTGCATCTTCTACTATTACTCCACACATCGACCGACTCCTGCCTGCATCTAGAGTATTAAGTTCATGAAGAACAGAGTAACACATTAAGAAAGATGACATGATGTAGAGGGATAAACTCATGCAATATTACATAAACCCCATCTTTTTATCCTCGATGGCAACAATACAATACGTGCCTTGCTGCCCCTGCTGTCACTGGGAAAGGACACCGCAAGATTGAACCCAAAGCTAAGCACTTCTCCCATTGCAAGAAAGATCAATCTAGTAGGCCAAACCAAACTGGTAATTCGAAGAGACTTGCAAAGGTAACCAATCATACATAAAAGAATTCAGAGGAGATTCAAATATTTCTCATAGATAAACTTGATCATAAACCCACAATTCATCGAATCTCGACAAACACACCGCAAAAAGAGTTACATCGAATAGATCTACAAGAAGATCGAGGAGAACATTGTATTGAGATTCAAAGAGAGAGAAGAAGCCATCTAGCTAATAACTATGGACCCGAAGGTCTGTGGTAAACTACTCACAACTCATCGAAGAGGCCTTGGAGATGATGTAGAGGCCCTCCATGGTCGATTCCCCCTCCGGCAGAGCGCCGACGAAGGCTCCAAAATGGGATCTCACGGATACAGAAGGTTGCAGCGGTGGAAATAGGTTTTTGTGGTGCTCCTGGATGTTTTCGGGGTACATGGATATATATAGGAGGAAGAAGTATGTTGGTGGAGCCTCAAGGGGCCCACAAGGGTGGGGGGCGCACCGGGCACCCTCGTGGCCGCCTCATTCACTTCTTGACGTCCACTCCAAGTATCCTGGATTGCGCTTGTTCCAAAAAGATCGCTCCCGAAGGTTTCATTCCGTTTGGACTCCGTTTGATATTCCTTTCCTTCGAAACACTGAAATAGGCAAAAAAACAGCAATTTGGGCTGTGCCTTCGGTTAGTAGGTTAGTCCCAAAAATGATATAAAAGTGTAAAGTAAAGCCCATAAACATCCAAAACGGGTAATATAATAGCATGGAACAATCAAAAATTATAGATACGTTGGAGACGTATCAGATGCACACCCACTTAGTTTCTTTTGTTGAGCTTTCATACGCTTATAGCTCTAGTGCATCTGTTGCATGACAATCCCTACTCACTCACATTGATATCTATTGATGGGCATCTCCATAGCCCGTTGATACGCCTAGATGATGTGAGACTATCTTCTCCTTTTTTGTCTTCTCCACAACCACAGTTCTATTCCACCTATAGTGATATGTCCATGGCTCACGCTCATGTATTGCGTGAAAATTGAAAAAAGTTTGAGAATATCAAAATTATGAAACAATTGCTTGGCTTGTCATCGGGGTTGTGCAAGATTAAATAATTTATTTGATGAAGATAGAGCATAACCAGACTATATGATTTTGTAGGGATAACTTTCTTTGGCCATATTATTTTGAGAAGACATGATTGCTTTGTTAGTATGCTTGAAGTATTATTGTTTTTATGTCAATATTAAACTGTTGTCTTGAATCTTTTAGAACTGAACATACATGCCACAATAAATAAAATTACATTGGTAAGTATGCTAGGTAGCATTCCACATAAAAAATTCTGTTTTTATTATTTACCTACTCGAGGACGAGCAGAAATTAAGCTTGGGGATGCTTGATACGTCTCCAATGTATATATAATTTTTTATTGTTCCATGCTATTATATTATCTATTTTGGATGTTTAATGGGCTTTAATATGGTCTTTTATAGTATTATTTTTGGGACTAACCTATTAACCAGAGGCCAAGTGCCAGTTCCTGTTTTTTGTCTATTTTAGAGTTTTGCAGAACAGGAATACCAAACAGAGTCCAAACGGAATGAAACCTTCGCGATGATCTTTCTTGGACCGAAAGCAAACCAGAAGGCTTGGAGTTGAAGTCAGAGACGTAATGAGTAGGCCACGAGGCAGGAGGGCACGCCCCAACCCTCGTGGACCCCTCGTAGCTCCACCGACGTACTTCTTTCGCCTATATAATCTTATACTCTAGAAACATCAGAGAGAGCCATGAAACCAGTTTTCCACCACCGCAACCTTCTGTACCTGTGAGATCCCCTCTTGGGGCCTTTTTCGGCGATCTGCCGGAGGGGGATTCGATCACAGAGGGCTTCTACATCAACACCCTTACCTCTCCGATGAAGCGTGAGTAGTTTACCACAGACCTTCGGGTCCATAGTTATTAGCTAGATGGCTTCTTGTCTCTCTTTGATTCTCAATACAAAGTTCTCCTTGATGTTCTTGGAGATCTATTCGATGTAATACTCTTTTGCGGTGTGTTTGCCGAGATCCGATGAATTGTGGATTTATGAAAAAGATTATCTATGAATATTATTTGGTTCTTCTCTGAATTCTTATATGCATGATTTGATATATTTGCAAGTCTCTTCGAATTATCGATTTAGTTTGGCCTACTAGATTGATCTTTCTTGCCATGGGAGAAGTGCGTAGCTTTGGGTTCAACCTTGCGCTGTCCTTTCCCAGTGATAGTAGGGGCAACAAGGCACGCATTGTATTGTTGCCATCGAGGATAAAAAGATGGGGTTTATATCATATTGCTTGAGTTTATCCCCCTACATCATGTCATCTTGCTTAATGCGTTACTCCGTTCTTATGAACTTAATACTCTAGATGCATGCTAGATAGCCGTCGATGTGTGGAGTAATAGTAGTAGATGCAGAATCCTTTTGATCTACTTAACACGGACGTGATGCCTATGTTCATGATCATTGCCTTAGATGTCTTCATAATTATGCGATTTTCTATCAATTGCTCGGCAGTAATTTGTTCACCCACCGTAATACATGCTATCTCGAGAGAAGCCACTAGTGAAACCTATGGCCCCTGGGTCTCTTTTCCATTATATTGCATCTCTTTTCCATATT
>NC_041385.1:750020634-750021118 GCF_002162155.2 Triticum dicoccoides
TTGAATCTTGTTTAGTACTTTGCAATCTTTACTTTCCAATCTATACAACAAAAATACCAAAAATATTTACTTTATTATCTCTATTAGATCTCATTTTTGCGAGTGGCCGTGAAGGGATTGACAACCCCTTTATCGCGTTGGTTGCAAGGTTCTTGATTGTTTGTGCAGGTATTCGGTGACTTGTGCGTCGTCTCCTACTGGATTGATACCTTGGTTCTCAAAACTAAGGGAAATACTTTCGCTACTTTGCTGCATCACCCTTTCCTCTTCAAGGGAAAACCAACCCAAGCTCAAGAGGTAGCTAGAACAACATAAAGAAATGTATCCCTCTGGACAAGATCAATTGGAAAATTAGGAAGCATTTAAGGCTTGTTCTAAACCTCTGCCACTTCAGCTTCACAAACTTCAGTTAAGAAACCAAGCCGAACGCATTAGCTCCAAGAAGCTGAAATCACAAAGCTATAATGGGCCGCAGTACAATTTT
>NC_041385.1:750021128-750155510 GCF_002162155.2 Triticum dicoccoides
CGGAGCGAGGAAAACCCAGCTTCGTGAATTAACAGAATCTGGAGTTCCATGTATTTACGACATTCTGCCACTGCCTAGGAAAACGATTGGGCCAGCGTATAGAACCGAGCCATCCATCTCTCGAATCATTCTCGCTTTGCTCCCTCGTTCACCCCAAATTCTCCCACCTCAAACCCTCACCGCCGCTGCTAGTCACGCTGCCACACCCGCTGCCCCCCGTCGCCGGCAGGATCCCCTCCTCCATGTACAGATCCGGCCATCCCGACCTCTTTTCCGCCGGATCCCCTGCTCAGCGGCGCTCGTCCCACCACCAGCTTGGAGCAGTGACTTGCTACGTCTTGAGCTTGCGTTGGTTTTCCTTGAAGAGGAAAGGGTGATGCAGCAATAGTAGCATAAGTATTTCCCTCAGTTTTCTAGAACCAAGGTATCAATCCAGTAGGAGGCTCCTCAAAAGTCGCACGCACCTACACAAACAAACAAGGAACTCGCAACCAACGCGATAAAGGGGTTGTCAATCCCTTCACGGCCACTTGCAAAAGTGAGATCTGATAGAGATAGTATGATAAGATAAATATATTTTTGATATTTTATAATATAGATGCAAAAAGTAAAGAGGCAAATAAAAGTAGATTGAAAGCTTATATGATAAAAGATAGACCCGGGGGCCATAGATTTCACTAGAGGCTTCTCTCAAGAAAGCATAAGTATTACGGTGGGTGAACAAATTACCGTCGAGCAATTGATAGAAAAGCGAATAATTATGAGTTTATCTAGGCATGATCATGTATATAGGCATCACGTCTGCAACAAGTAGACCGAGTCCTTCCTGCATCTACTACTATTACTCCACACATCGACCGCTATCCAGCATGCATCTAGAGTATTAAGTTCATAAGAACAGAGTAACGCATTAAGAAAGATGACATGATGTAGAGGGATAAACTCAAGCAATATGATATAAAACCCATCTTTTTATTCTCGATGGCAACAATACAATACGTGCCTTGCAACCCTTTCTGTCACTGGGTAAGGAGACCGCAAGATTGAACCCAAAGCTAAGTACTTCTCCCATGGCAAGAAAGATCAATCTAGTAGGCAAAACCAAACTGATAATTCGAAGAGACTTGCAAAGATAACTCAATCATACATAAAAGAATTCAGAGAAGATTCAAATATTTCTCATAGATAAACTTGATCATAAACCCACAATTCATCGGATCTCGACAAACACACCGCAAAAAGAGTTTACATTGAATAGATCTCCACAAGAGAGGGGGGAACATGGTATTGAGATGCAAAAAGAGAGAAGAAGCCAACTAGCTAATAACTATGGATCTGAAGGTTTGTGGTAAACTACTCACAACTCATCGAAAGGGCTATGGTGTTGATGTAGAAGCCCTCTGTGGTCGATTCCCCCTCCGGCGGACCGCCGGCGAAGGCTCCAAGATGGGATCTCGCGGATACAGAAGGTTACGACGGTGGAAATTGTGTTTCGGTTGCTCCCTGGATGTTTTCGGGGTATGTAGGTATATATAGGAGGAAGAAGCACGTCGGTGGCCGCTCGAGGGGCCCAGGAGACAGGGGCGCGCCCAGGAGGGGTGGGCGTGCCCTCCTATCTCCTGGCCGCCTCGATTGCTTCTTGACTTGCACTCCAAGTCCTCTGGATCACGTTCGTTCCAAAAATCACGCTCCCGAAGGTTTCATTCCGTTTGGACTCCGCTTGATATTCCTTTTCTTCGAAATACTGAAATAGGCAAAAAAACAACAATACGGGCTAGGCCTCCGGTTAGTAGGTTAGTCCCAAAAACGATATAAATGTGTAAAATAAAGCCCATAAACATCCAAAAGGGGTAATATAATAACATGGAACAATCAAAAATTAAAGATACGTTGGAGACATATCAAGCATCCCCAAGCTTAATTCCTGCTCGTCCTCGAGTAGGTAAATGATAAAAACATAATTTTTGATGTGGAATGCTACCTAGCATAATTCTCAATGTAATTTTCTTTATCGTGGCATGAATGTTCAGATCCAAATGATTCAAAATAAAAGTTCATATTGATAAAAGAAATAGTAACACTTCAAGCATACTAATCAAAGCAATCATGTCTTCTCAAAATAACATGGCTAAAGAAAGTTCATCCCTACAAAATCATATAGTTAGGCTATCCTTCATTTTCGTCACACAAAGATGTTCCCAAATTCTACACCCCTGATGACAAGTCAAGCAATTGTTTAGTACTTAAATAATCTCAAACCTTTTCAACCTTCACGCAATACATGAGCGTGAGCCATGGATATAGCACTATGGGTGGAATAGAATATGATGATGGGGATTGTGTGGAGAAGACAAAAAGGAGAAAGTCTCACATTGACGAGGATAATCAACGGGCTATGGAGATGCCCATCAATTGATGTCAACATGAGGAGTAGGGATTGCCATGCAACGGATGTACTAGAGGTATAAATGAATGCTCAAGAAAAGAAAACTAGTGGGTGTGCATCCAACTTGCTTGCTCACGAAGACCTAGGGCATTTGAGGAAGCCCATCGTAGGAATATACAAGCCAAGTTCTATAATGAAAAATTCCCACTAGTATATGAAAGTGACAACATATGAGACTCACTATATGAAAAACATGGTGCTACTTTGAAGCACAAGATATGAGTCTCACTACATGAAGAACATGGTGCTACTTTGAAGCACAAGTGTGGAAAAAGAGATAGTAACATTGCCCCTTCTATTTATTTTCTTTTTTTCCTTTTTTCCTTTTTTTTCCTTTTTTTCTTTTTTTCTCTGGCCTTTCTTTTTTTCTTTCTTTTGGCCTTTCTTTTTTGGGCAATGCTCTAATAATGATGATCATCACACTTTCATTGATTACAATATATGAATTACAACTCGAAACTAGAACAAGATATGACTCTATATGAATGCCTCCGGTGGTGTACCAGGATGGTGCAATGAATCAAGAGTGACATGTATGAAAAATTATGCATGGTTGCTTTGCCACAAATACGATGACAACCACATGATCATGCAATGGCAATATGACAAAAGTAATGTATGTCATGATAATGATGAACGGAATGGTGGAAAGTTGCATGATAATATATCTCGGAATGGCTATGGAAATGCCATAATAGGTAGGCATGGTGGCTGTTTTGAGGAAGATATAAGGAGGCTTATGTGTGATAGAGCGTATCATATCACAGGGTTTGGATGCACCGGCAAAGTTTGCACCAACTCTCAAGGTGAGAAAGGGCAATGCACGGTACCGAAGAGGCTATGAATGGTGGAAAGGTAAAAGTGCGTATAATCCATGGACTCAACATTAGTCAAAAGAACTCATATACTTATTGCAAAAATTTAGAAGTCATCAAAAGTCAAGCACTACGCGCATGCTCCTAGAGGGATAGATTGGTAGGAAAAGACCATCGCTCGTCCCCGACCGCCACTCATAAGGATGCACAAGCCAGGTACACTCCATGTTTCAAATTTGTTACACAACTTTAACCATACATGCATGCTACGGGACTTGCTAACTTCAACACAAGCATTCTTTAAATTCATAATCACCCAACTAGCATGACTTTAATATCACTACCTCCATATCTCAAAACAATTACTCCCTCCGTCACGGTTTAGAAGGCACAGTTAAATTTGCGTGCGTTTTCACAATAGACAAGGTTTAGGGCGCATTGCATTTATTTCTAGTAGCTAATTAGTACTCCGAAGTACTATTTCTATATGCATGCGTAGTGTGAATGCTATTTTTTTGCCCATCTCATAACCAATAGATAACCACCTAGGTCCCAGAAAATTTCCAAGTGCGCCTTCTAAACCGTGACGGAGGGAGTATCAAGTATCAAATTGATCATAGCATCCAATTCACTTCCTATGATAGTTTTTATTATACTCAACTTGGATGCCTACCATTCTAGGCCCAATTTATAACCATAGAAAATACCATGCTGTTCTAAAATACTCTCAAAATAATATAAGTGAATCATGAGAGACTAGCAATTTCTATAAAATTAAGCCAGCGCCGTGCTCTAAAATATATAAGTGAAGCACTAGAGCAAAAACTATCTAGCTCAAAAGATATAAGTGAAGCACATAGCAAATTCTAATAAATCCAATCAAGTGGGCTTCTCCCAAAAGGTGTGTACAGCAAGTATGATTGTGGTAAAATAAAAAGCAAAGACTAATATAATACACGACGCTCCAAGCAAAACACATGTCATGTGGCGAATAAAAATATAGCTCCAAGTAAAGTTACCAATGAACGAAGACGAAAGAGGGGATGCCTTCCCGGGGCATCCCCAAGCTTAGGATTTTGGCTGTTCTTGAATATCTTGGGGGTGCCTTGGAAATCCCAAAGCTTAGGCTTTTGCCACTCTTTATTCCATAGTCCATCAAAGCTTTACCCAAAACTTGAAACCTTCACAACACAAAACTCAACAGGAAATCTTATAAGCTCCGTTAGTGAAAGAAAACAAAACCACCACATAAGTTACTGTAATGAACTCATTATTTATTTATTTTGGTGTTAAACCTACTGTATTCCAAGTTCTCTATGGTTCATACCACTTAATACTAGCCATAGATGCATCAAAATAAGCAAACAACACACGAAAAGCAGAATCTGTCAAAAACAGAACAGTCTGTAGCAATCTGTAACTAACGCAAATTTCTAGAACTCTAAAAATCCTACCAAAATATAAAGTCCTGGACAATTTGTTTCTTTATCAGCAGCAACAAGAATCAATGCAAAAGCACGTTTCCTTCATTTATTGAATTTTTTCTCGTGAGTGCAAAGTTTCTGTTTTTCAGCAGAATCAAATCAACTATCATCATAGGTTATCCTATAGGTTCTACTTGGCACAAACACTAATTAAAACATAAAAACACATCTAAACAGAAAGTAGATGCAAAATTTATTACTAAACAGGAACAAAGAGCACAAAGAAAATTGGGTTGCCTCCCAACTAGCGCTATCGTTTAACGCCCCTAGCTAGGCATAAAAGCGAAGATAGATCTAAGTAGTGACATCTTTGTCACTTGATTCATAGGTAGCTCGCATGATAGATTCATAAGGTAATTTGACTTTCTTTCTTGGGAAGTTCTCCATGCCTTTCTTTAATGGAAATTGGAATCTAATGTTCCCTTCCTTCATATCAATAATCGCGCCAATCGTTCTAAGAAAAGGTCTACCAAGTATAATAGGGCAAGAAAGATTACAATCTATATCAAGAACGATAAAATCTATGGGCACCAAATTTCTATTTGCAACAATGAGGACATCATTGATCCTTTCCATTGATTTTTTAATGGTGGAATCCGCAAGGTGCAACTTTAAAGAGCAATCATCAAGATCATGGAAACCTAGAATATCACATAAAGTTTTCGGAATCGTGGAAACACTAGCACCCAAATCACACAAAGCAAAACACTCATGATCTTTAATTTTAATCTTTATAGTAGGTTCCCACTCATCATTAAGTTTTCTAGGTATAGAAACTTCCTAATTAAGTTTTTCATCAAAAGATTGCATCAAGGTATCAACGATATGTTTGGTCAAAGCTTTATTTTGACTATAAGCATGAGGAGAATTAACAACGGATTGCAACAAGGAAATACAACTTTCTAAAGAACAATTATCATAATCAAATTCCTTGAAATCCGAGATAGTGGGTTCAATACTATTTAAAGTCATGACCTCTCCAATCCCACTTTTACCAAATTTAGCATCAAGATCTAAAAACTCTGAATTCTTGGGATGCCTTCTAACTAAAGTTTTGACTCATCTCCAGTCCCATTATTATCAAGATTCATATTGCAAAACAAAGATCTAATATGGGACACATAATAACTTTAAGATTTTCATCATTATTTTCATCTAACTTTTCTAGTTTGGCAGCCATCTTATTGACTAAGGTGGCTTGCTTATCAGGGGCTATAGCCTTCTCAAGCCGGGTAATTTGAGAGTTCACACCATAAAATTCTTTACCATATCATCAAGCTCCTTATTCATAAACCCCAAAAAACCTTTTTGTTCTTTAAGCTCTTTCCTGAAGAAATTATTATGCTCAAATTGCAAATTCATAAAGATTCTAATATTTGATTCAATCTCTTCCATCCTTCTAAGAAGGAGGTCGGTACTCTTAGGCAAAGCCATAAGGACAAACAAGTACACAAGCAAACAGAAAAAGGCAGGCGAAAAAGAGAGAGAGAAGATTGGGAAAGAGAGGGCAAATAAAACGGCAAGGGTGAAGTGGGGGAGAGGAAAACGAGAGGAAAATGGCAAATAATGTAAATGCGAGGGAGATGAGTTTGTGATGGGTACTTGGTATGACTTGACTTGAGCGAAGACCTCCCCGGCAACGGCGCCAGAAATCCTTCTTGCTACGTCTTGAGCTTGCGTTGGTTTTCCTTAAAGAGGAAAGGGTGATGCAACAATAGTAGCGTAAGTATTTCCCTCAGTTTTTGAGAACCAAGGTATCAATCCAGTAGGAAGCTCCTCAAAAGTCCCACGCACCTACACAAACAAACAAATAACTCGCAACCAACACGATAGAGGGGTTGTCAATCCCTTCATGACCACTTGCGAAAGTGAGATCTAATAGAGATAGTATGATAAGATAAATATATTTTTGGTATTTTATAATATAGATGCAAAAAGTAAAGAGGCAAATAAAAGTAGATTGAAAGCTTATATGATAAAAGATAGACCCGGGGGCCATAGGTTTCACTAGAGGCTTCTCTCAAGATAGCATAAGTATCACAGTGGGTGAACAAATTACTGTCGAGCAATTGATAGAAAAATGAATAATTATGAGATTATCTAGGCATGATTATGTATATAGGCATCACGTACGCAACAAGTAGACCGACTCCTGCCTGCATCTACTACTATTACTCCACACATCGACCGCTATCCAGCATGCATCTAGAGTATTAAATTCATAAGAACAGAGTAACGCATTAAGAAAGATGACATGATGTAGAGGGATAAATTCAAGCAATATGATATAAACCCCATCTTTTTATCCTCGATGGCAACAATACAATACCTGCCTTGCAACCCTTTCTGTCACTGGGTAAGGACAACACAAGATTGAACCCGAAGCTAAGCACTTCTCCCATGGCAAGAAAGATCAATCTAGTAGGCCAAACCAAACTGATAATTCGAAGAGACTTGCAAAGATAACTCAATCATACATAAAATAATTCAGAGAAGATTCAAATATATCTCATAGATAAACTTGATCATAAACCCACAATTCATCGGATCTCGACAAACACACCGTAAAAAGAGTTTACATCGAATAGATCTCCACAAGAGATGGGGAGAACATGGTATTGAGATCCAAAAAGAGAGAAGAAGCCAACTAGCTAATAACTATGGACCCGAAGGTCTGTGGAAACTACTCACAAGTCATCGGAAGGGCTATGCTGTTGATGTAGAAGCCCTCCGTGGTCGATTCCCCCTCCGACGGAGTGTTGGCGAAGGCTCCAAGATGGGATCTCGCGGATTCAGAAGGTTACGGCGTTGGAAATTGTGTTTCGGTTGCTCCCTGGATGTTTTCGGGGTACGTAGGTATATATAGGAGGAAGAAGTACGTCGGTGGCCGCTCAAGGGGCCCAGGAGACAGGGGGAGCGCCCAGGAGGGGTGGGTGCGCCCTCCTATCTCCTGGCCGCCTCGATTGCTTCTTGACTTGCACTCCAAGTCCTCTGGATCACGTTCATTCCAAAAATCACGCTCCCGAAGGTTTCATTCCGTTTGGACTCCATTTGATATTCCTTTTCTTCGAAATACTGAAATAGGTAAAAAGACAGCAATACGGGCTGGGCCTCCGGTTAGTTGGTTAGTCCCAAAAATGATATAAATGTGTAAAATAAAGCCCATAAACATCCAAAAGGGGTAATATAATAGCATGGAACAATAAAAAATTATAGATACATTGGAGACGTATCATGACTCCATGGCAATGGCAAACTCACCAGGACGCCATTGACGCCGAAGCCAGGAGCAGCAGCCCGAAGGCCGAGCCCCCTCGCCCAAACCAATGGGCTGCCTCTAGTCAGCCCCAAAGGGGCGCCCAATAGGCTTCTTGCCTCATAGCTGGGCTGCAGCGCTGGGAGAAGCCAGCGTCGCTCCTGAACACTTTTGGATCACTAGCTGAAGTGAGAAGCTATGTGACGCCCCTGATTCAATCGTACACTAATCATACACGCAAACGTGTACGCTCAAGATCAGGGACTCACGGGAAGATATCACAACACAACTCTAGACACAAATTAAAATAATACAAGCTTATATTACAAGCCAGGGGCCTCGAGGCTCGAATACATAAGATCGATACAAACGAGTCAGCGAAAGCAACAATATATGAGTACAGACATAAGTTAAACAAGGTGCCATAAGATGGCTAGCACAAACTGGGATACAAATCGAAAGAGACGCATCCCTCCTGCCTGGGATCCTCCTAAACTACTCCTGGTCATCGGCGGCGGCCTGCACGTAGAAGTAGGAACCCTCGGTGTAGTAGGGGTCGTCGTCAACAGTGGTGTCTGGCTCCTGGGCTCCATCATCTGGTTGCGATGTCCGAGAAGAAGAGGAAAAGGGGGAACAAAGGGAGCAAAGCAACCGTGTGTACTCATCCAAAGTACTCGCAAGCAAGGATCTACACTACATATGCATGGGTATCTGTGTAAAGGGGTAATATCGGTGGACTGGACTGCAGAATGACAGAAGAAGAGGGGATAGCTAGTCCTATCAAAGACTACGCTTCTGGCAGCCTCCATCTTGCAACATGTAAAAGAGAGTAGATGGTAAGTTCACCAGTATCATCGTATAGCATAATACTACCTAGCGATCCTCCCCTCGTCGCCCTGTGGGAAAGCGACCACTGAGATGTCTCTGGAACTTGTTTGGGTGTGTTTTATTAAGTATCCGGTTCTAGTTATCATAAGGTCGAGGTACAACTCTGGGTCATCCTTTTACCGAGGGACACGACTATTTGAATAGATAAACTTCCCTGCAAGGGTGCACCATATTTCCCAACACGCTCGACCCCTCTGGCCGAACACACTTTCCTGGGTCATGCCCGACCTCGGAAGATCAACACGTCGCAGCCCGACCTAGGCACAACAGAGAGGTCAGCACGCCGGTCTAAATCCTAAGCGTGCAAGGGTCTAGGCCCATCACCCATTGCACACCTACACGTTGCGTACGCGGCCGGTGAGCAGACCTAGCAACCTCCATTACAAAGGAAGTTGCGTTACGCGGTCCAACCCGGCGCGCGCCGCTCAGTCGTCGACGTCAAGAAGGCTTCGGCTGGTACCATGACGTCGAGTGCCCATAACTGTTCCCGTGTAGTTGGTTAGTGCGTATAAGCTAGTGGCCAGACTCAGATCAAATACCAAGATCTCGTTAAGCGTGTTATTATGAAGTAACCGCGGATGCCGACTAGGGCCAGGCCCACATGTCTCCTAGGTGGTCACAACCTGCCCTATCGCTCCGCCACAAAGTAACAGTCGGGGGCCGTCAGGAACCCAGGCCCACCACTACCTAGGTGGAACCACCTGTCCCTTCATCCCCCATATCCAAATCACTTGCGGGTACTCTACGAGCCGACCCGACTTTAGTCACCACCTGTATAGATGTAAGTATGTATAATATATACCCGTGACCACCTCCCGAGTGATCACGACCCGATAGTATAGCATGGCAGACGGACAAGAATGTAGGGCCACTAATGACAAACTAGCATCTTATACTAAGCATTTAGGAATCCAGGTAAGGTATCAATAGTTATAGCAACAATGACAGACTATGCAACAGAATGGATTAACCGAAATTAGTAACATGCTACACTACTCTAATGCAATCAGTAGAGAGAAAGAATAGGCGATATTGGGTGATCAAGGGGGGGGGGGGCTTGCCTGGAAGCTCTGTTGCACAGGAAGAAGGGTCGTCGGTGATGTAGTCGTACACAGTGGCATCAATGCCGGTCTCGGGGTCTATCGAAGAAGAAGAGGGGGGAAGAAACAATAAATATGGAGCAAACAAAGCATCACAAAATATAACAAGGCAATACACAATGCCAGGGGTGAGCTAACGCAGGGATAGGTGATACCTGCGAAGGGGGAAAACATCCGGGAAAGTATTCCCGGTGTTTGACGTTTTCGGGCAGATGAAACGAAGGTGGATTGTTGCATGTTTGCTATGCTAGGGACATGTGACTGACAAACGGACCGCGTATTCGGATTCGCCTCGTTTTTCTGAGCAACTTTCATGTATAAAGTATTTTCATCTGACCTGCAATTTATTTTATATGATTTATCAAAGTTCAAATGCATTTTCTAGAATTATTAGTAATCGAAATAAAAAAAAAACAGAATATACTTTTATCACCTAGCGCTAGCCCAACCACAGAGTATGATAGTGGGGCTAGGGTCAAAGCCAACATCCAGTCAGTAGGTCAACAGTCAACCATCAAAATTGACCTGGGTCAAAGTGTGAATAGTGAAGATGGGGCCAAGCAGGGCCATTGACTGATAATTTAACTAAAGCGCTAAACAGGTTTCTATAGTGATGGGAACCACGTGTCATTGGCTATTAGCACTAGTTAATTGGATTGGCTCCATGTGCCAGAACACATACGTGCACATGGCTGTGCATACACACGCATGGCAGCACCTAGTCACACAGCCATGTACAGATGGCTTGGCGGCCATGCCCAAGAAGCAGTAGCAGCAGCAATACACAACAACTAGCAGCGGTACAAAGCAGCAGCAGTGCAAAGTAGCTAAGCAGCAGAGCAGCGCAAGGAGCAACATCTAAGTAGAGGCGCCAGGAGGGAGTAGCAGCAGCAAGGGCAACAGCAGGTAGCAAGCAGCGGCAGCCGAGCATCAGTAGTGGCAAGCAACAGCAGGCACGCGGGCGCGTGTGCACGCGCAGGGCGCGGCCAAGGCCTGGCCGGCGCGCTGGTTGGGCGCGGTCACGGCCAGCAACTAGCGGCAGAAGTAGAGCAGCAGCAAGCAATAGCGTGTGCGGGAAGCGGCGAGCGCGGCCGGGCAGCGCGGGACGCGCGCGCGGACGGGCGCCGGTGGCGGCGGGGCGCGTCGTGAGCGCGGGCGGGCGTGGGACGGTCAGAGTGGTACGCAGCGGCAACGACGACGAGCTCCACGGCCACCGGTGCTCGGGTAGGTGCGGCCGTTGTGAAGGAGCACGAGCTCGAGCGAACTAACGCAATAGAACTAATCTACGGGGGCTAGCGAAGCTAGTGGACGCTCGTGTGTGACCAAATGGTCACCGACGTGACGCCGACGATGGCCTCGTGCAGCGACAGTGTGCGTGCATCATGGAATCGATGGCTAGAGGTCAATTGCGAGTAGGGGAGAGAGAGAAGACGGAGAGGATCTCACACCGACGCAGTAGGGAAAGCCACCGGGAGAATTGATTTAAACACCCCCCAGCTCGCGCGCCTTTGATCTTAAGCCCCACTGTTCGTTTGCCTTTCTCTCAAGTCCCCGACGCGGCCTAATTTTGGCTCGCTTGCCCCTCTAGCGCTGTTATCTCTGGATTTAGCGCATAAGGAGAGAATCTGGACTTCACAAATTTGGAATTGCCAAATCTGCCCTCGTCCAATTTTCCTCAAACTCACGAGACAGAGGCCCGAGGCCTGGCCCGTTTTCATTCTATCTCCTCTCCCCTTCCCAACTTGACCTAGCCGCCAGCGGCCAGTCGCCAGAGCCGTTTTTTTTTGTCATAGTAATAACATTCAGATCTGTACCATTTTTTGTTGTAGGTTGCGAGGCATCAAATGGAGCATACTTGTAGTTCAACTAGTGGAAAAGTGACTAGCATGACATCTCAATCATGGGTTGCCGACAAGGCAGTAGCTATGTTGAAGAAGGATCCAACCGTTGGTGCTGTGAAGATACTTAAAGACTTGCAAGATGAGCATCATGTCACACTTAACTATCACACAGTGTGGAAAGGCAAACAAAAGGCAGCAACCGGCTTATATGTTAGTTGGGAAGAAAATTTCAGGATGTTGTACAACTAGAAGGCTGAAATAGAATTGAGGTCTCCGGGGAGTATTGTTGAGATTGATACAACCACACATGAAGGTGAAGTGCATTTCAACAAGCTATTTATCGCTTTCAGGCCTTGCATAGATGGTTTTGTGAATGGATGTAGGCCATATATTAGCATAGATTCAATTCATTTAAATGGAAAGTGAAAAGATCAGCTAGATGTAGTCAATTCATTGGATGGTCACAATTGGATGTTCCCGCTGGCGTATGGCTTTATTGAGTCTGAAAATGTAGATAATTGGGCTTGGTTCCTGAATCAAGTGAAGAAGGCAATAGGGGACTCTCCGGTATTGGCTGTTTGTACTGATGCTTGCAAGGGTCTTGAAAATGCTGTTAAGAAGGTTTTTCCTCAAGCTGAGGAGCGAGAGTGCTTTAGGCATATGTGGCATAATTTTCAGAAATATTTTCATGGTGATGTGTTTGGAAGGTTGTGGCCTGCTGCTAGGGCATATAGGCCGGAAGAATATCAACATCACATGGCAAAGGTGTTTGATGCATCTAAGAAAGTATATCCTTACCTTAGGGATTACCATAATCTGTTATGGATGAGGTGCATGTTCAACCCAGCCATCAAGTGTGACTACGTAAATAACAATCTCGCCGAGTGCTTCAACGCTTGGGTGCGAGATATCAAGGACTTGCCAATTGTTCAGCTAGCTGATAAGATTAGAGAGATGATTATGGAACTATTTAGAAAGAGAAGAATGATTGGAGAAAGATTTACAGGGATAATACTTCCATTTGTCATACACCAACTAAATGCAAAGACTCGAGGACTAGGTCATCTCAAGGCTAAAGCATCAGCTAATTGGAGTGGGGAAGTGAAAAATGCTAACAAAGAGGATGAAACACATGTGGTCAAAACTCTCACACATGAGTGTACATGTCTGCAATGGCAGCACACGGGCAAGCCTTGCGACAATGCACTAGCCTTCATAAATGTCCTGCAAGCTCGCAACTTTGCTAACATGGAAGACTATGTACATGAGTACTACTCAGTTAGCAGATTAAGGGCAGCCTATGAAGGTGTAATTGAGCCTCTTACGGACAAGAATCAATGGCCACACGTGGACACAGGCTTTGTGTTGCGTCCACCAATTTCAATAGGCAAGAAGAAAGGTGCTGGAAGAACAAGAAAATAGAGGATAAAGAGTTGGTGGGAAGGTGGATCAAGGAAAGGATCCTTGAACAAATGCAAAAAATGTGGGGAGTTAGGACATAGAGAAGCTGGTTGTCCTCAAAATGGAACAAAGAAAAGGTACATAGTAGCAATTGTTGCTGTTTTCTATCTATAATACCATGGTTCTTTTTACATGAAAATAGTTCTAATTGCTTCTTTTTGTAGGAAAAGTAGGGGGAAAAAGAATCCATCTCCATGGTTTGATGTTTCAGTTAGCAGCAGCAGGCATGCGGGCGGTGTGCACGCGCAGGGCGCGGCCAAGGCCTGGCCGGTGCGCGGGTTGGGCGCGGTCACGGCCAGCAACTAGCGGCAGAAGTAGAGCAGCAGCAAGCAGTAGCGTGTGCGGGTAGCAGCGAGCGCGGCCGGGCAGCGCGGGACGCGCCCGCGGATGGGAATCGGTGGTGGCGGGGCGCGTCGTGAGCGCGGGCGGGCGTGGGACGATCAGAGTGGTACGCCGTGGCAACGGCGGCGAGCTCCACGGCAGCCGGTGCTCGGGTAGGTGCGGCCGTTGTGAAGGAGCATGAGCTTGAGCGAACTAACACAATAAAACTAATCTATGGGGGCTAGCGAAGCTAGTGGACGCTCGTGTATGACCAAATGGCCACTGACGTGACGCCGACGATGGCCTCATGTAGCGACATTGTGCGTGCATCATGGAATCGATGGCTAGAGGTCAATTGCGAGTAGGGGAGAGAGAGGAGACAGAGAGGATCTCATAGCGACGCAGTAGGGAAAGCCACCGGGCTCGGGGAAGCACCGGGGATGGAAAATTGGTGATGGAAGCTCGCGTCTCGAGGTTGAAGAAGACGGCCATATGGCAACGTTGTCGCACGAGGTAGCTTGAACCCATGCTCGTAGTTGTCAAAGACGAGGATGGCGCAGCCTCTAGACATCCTCACGAGGCTCAAGGAGTGTAGTGGCTGCGGGATCGACGAGAGGGGGCGGCGGCGGCTGCGGCTGCGGATACTGTGAGGAAGGGGCGACGCGAGGGAGAAGGGTTGAGTCCTAGGGTTGGCCGAGGGGGTCGGGGGGTTCGGCCTAATACTCCAAGGGGACCGGGGGATGGCCGGCGCCATGGCGCGGCCATGGCCGGTTGGATGCCCTCCACGATCGCCTGTCTCCTGTAGAGAGGTGGGAGGAAAGGTGGAGGTGGGCTGGGCCGGCCATTTGGCTAGATGGGCCTAGGTGCCTAGTAGATTAGGTCCTTTTATTTTATTTATTCATTTATTTATTTTCTATTTTGCAATTTCTATAAAAAGTAAAGGATTTTTAGTTCAATAAGGTACTTGGCACATAAATACTATGCAATGCTATGAGCTAGGACAGCAAGTTCGAATTTATTTTGAAATGTGCAAATATTTATTTAAATTGAAAAGGATTAATTAAAAGTTGTTGGTCCAATTTTAAACAGGTTAAGGGTATTTCAATAATTCCAATAATATTGGTTTATTCATGACAATTAGTTATTGATTTTTTGCAACACAGGGAACATTTTTGCTTTACCGCTTGAAGAAATAATAATTTGACTTTATTCTAAAATTGAATTTGAGTTCGGTTCGTATCAAAGTGAGGTTTAGAAAAATAATTGTGATGACATGGCACCATTAGTGTGTGGTTACTGTAGCTTAACTACTGGGGTGTTACAAATCTTCTCCATTACAAGAAATCTCGTCCCGAGATTTAAGAGGTGGAGTAAAGGGGGATGGTTCTGGTTACGAAATTCCAGCGAGCGTTCTCGGTCTTGGTTGCTCTTCTCGAAGAGGTCGATCTACTGCATTTGACGTCTTCATTTCTCTGCTTTAGGTCATCATCCTGAAGCCGTCATCCTTTCTTCGGAATCTCCATCGTACTTACGAAAAAGATAAGGGGGAGACTCGGGAAGGACAAAGCTCAACATATGTTAGGTGCCTGGGGGTATCTTAGTGAACGAGGCCTAGAGGCATCTCTCGAGTTGATATTCAAGAAAGTCATCGAGAGAAAGGTAAGAAGGTGCAATACGAAGTCTCAAGCGGATAGGCAATAGTTTGTTGCCTGAAACAGAGTGAAAGGGGTTCAGAGCAATGGGAATAAGTATTGTGTCTGATACCAGGATTGGTGATTGATGTCTACTATGCTACCTTTTTCTTGTAGACGTTGTTGGGCCTCCAAGTGCGGAGATTTGTAGGACAGTAGCAAATTTCCATCAAGTGGATGACCTAAGGTTTATCAATCCCTGGGAGGCGTAGGATGAAAATGGTCTCTCTCAAACAACCCTGCAACCAAATAACAAAGAGTCTCTTGTGTCCCCAACACACCCAATACAATGATAAATTGTATAGGTGCACTAGTTTGGCGAAGAGATGGTGATACAAGTGCAATATGGATGGTAGATATAGGTTTTTGTAATCTGAAAATATAAAAACAGCATGGTAGCAAGCAATAAAAGTGAGCGAAAATGGTATTGCAATGCTTCAAAACAAGGCCTAGGGTTCATAATTTCACTAGTGCAAGTTATCTCAACAATAATAACATAATTGGATCATATAACTATCCCTCAACATGCAACAAAGAGTCACTCCAAAGTCACTAATAGCGAAGAACAAACGAAGAGATTATTTTAGGGTATGAAACCACCTCAAAGTTATTCTTTCCGATCAATCTGTTGGTCTATTCCTATAAGTGTCAGAAACAGCCCTAGAGTTCGTAGTAAAATAACACCTTAAGACGCACATCAACCAAACCCCTAATGTCACCTAGATACTCCAATGTCACCACAATTATCTGCGGGTATGATTATACGATATGCATCACACAATCTCAGATTCATCTATTCAGACCAACATAGAGAACTTCAAAGAGTGCCCAAAAGTTTCTACCGGAGAGTCAAGACGAAAATGTGTGCTGCCAACCCGTATGCATAAGTCCACAAGGTCACTGAACCCGCAAGTTGATCACCAAAACATACATCAAGTAGATCACGTGAATATCCCATTGTCACCACGGGTATCCCACACAAGACATACATCAAGTGTTCTCAAATCCTTAAAGACTCAATCCTATAAGATAACTTCAAAGGGAAAACTCAATCCATGACAAGAAGGTAGAGGGGGAGTAACATCATAAGATCAAACTATAATAGGAAAGCTCGCGATACATCAAGATCGTGCCATATCAAGAACACGAGAGAGAGAGAGAGAAAGAGAGAGAGAGAGAGAGAGAGAGAGAGAGAGAGAGATAGATAGATAGATAGATAGATAGAGAGAGAGATCAAACACATAGCTACTGGTACATACCCTCAGCCTTGAGGGTGAACTACTCCCTCCTCATCATGGAGAGCACTAGGATGATGAATATGGCCACCGGTGATGGATCCCCCTCCGGCAGGGTGCCGGAACAGGGTCTCGATTGGTTTTTGGTGGCTACAGAGGCTTGCGGCGACGGAACTCCCAATCTTGGTTTCTTTTCGGGGGTTTCTGTATTTATAGGAATTTTTGGCGTCGGTATCACGTCAGGGGGGTCTCTGAGTCATCCACGAGATAGGGGGGCGTGCCCTCCACCCTTGTGGACGGCTCGGGACTCTTCTGGCCCAACTCTTTTACTTCGGGGGCTTCTTTTGGTCCATAAAAAATCATCAAAAATTGGCACGTTAATTGGACTCCGTTTGGTATTTCTTTTCTGTAAAACTCAAAAACAAGGAAAAAACAGAAACTCGCACTAGGCTCTAGGTTAATAGGTTAGTCCCAAAAATCATATAAAATAGCATATAAATGCATATAAAACATCCAAGATGGATAATATAATATCATGTAACAATCAAAAATTATAGATACGTTGGAGACGTATCAAGCATCCCCAAGCATAATTCCTGCTCGTCCTTGAGTAGGTAAATGATAAAAACAGAATTTTTGATGTGGAATGCTACCTAACATATTTATCAATGTATCTTCTTTATTGTGGCAAGAATATTCAGATCCATAAGATTCAAAAAAATAATAATATTGACATAAAAACAATAATACTTCAAGCATACTAACAAGGCAATTATGTCATCTCAAAATATCATTGCCAAAGAAAGCTCATCCCTACAAAATCATATAGTTTGGCTATGCCCCATCTTCGTCACACAAAATACTCAAATCATGCACAACCCCGATGACAAGCCAAGCAATTGTTTCATACATTGATGTTCTCAAACATTTTCAACTTTCACGCAATACATGAGCGTGAGCCGTGGACATAGCACTATGGATAATAGAATGGTGGTTGTGGAGAAGACAAAAAGAGGGATATAGTCTCACATCAACTAGGCGTATCAACAGGCTATGGAGACGCCCATCAATAGATATCAATGTGAGTGAGTAGGGATCGCCATGCAATGGATGCACTAGAGCTATAAGAGTATGAAAGCTCAAAAAGAAACTAAGTGGGTGTGCATCCAACTTGCTTGCTCACGAAGATCTAGGGTAATTTGAGGAAACCCGTCATTGGAATATACAAGCCAAGTTCGAAAATGAAAATTCCAACTAGTATATGAAAGTGACATCATAGGAGACTCTCTATCATGAAGATCATGGTGCTACTTTGAAGCACAAGTGTGGTAAAAGGATAGTAGCATTGTCCCCTCTCTCTTTTTCTCTCTTTTTTTTGGGGGGGGGGTTCTCTTTTTTGTTTGGCCTCTTTTTTTTCATCCAGAGTCTCATCCCGACTTGTGGGGGAATCATAGTCTCCATCATCCTTTCCTCACTGGGACAATGCTCTAATAATGAAGATCATCACACTTTTATTTATTTACAACTCAAGAATTATAACTCGATACTTAGAACAAAATATGACTCTATATGAATGCCTCTGGCGGTGTACCAGGATGTGCAATAAATCAAGAGTGACATGTATGAAAGAATTATGAATGGTGGCTTTGCCACAAATACGATGTCAACTACATGATCATGCAAAGCAATATGACAATGATGAAGCATGTCATAATAAACGGGACGGTGGAAAGTTGCATGGCAATATATCTCGGAATGGCTATGGAAATGCCATAATAGGTAGGTATGGTGGCTGTTTTGAGGAAGGTATAAGGTGGGTGTATGGTACCGGCGAAATTTGCGCGGTACAAGAGAGGCTAGCAATGGTGGAAGGGTGAGAGTGCGTATAATCCATGGACTCAACATTAGTCATAAAGAACTCACGTACTTATTGCAAAAATCTATTAGTTATCGAAACGAAGTACTACGCGCATGCTCCTAGGGGGATAGATTGGTAGGAAAAGACCATCGCTCGTCCCCGACCGCCACTCATAAGGAAGACAATTAATGAATACCTCATGCTCCAAATTTGTTACACAATGGTTACCATACTTTCATGCTACGGGAATCACAAACTTTAACACAAGTATCTATCAAATTCACAACTACTCACTAGCATGACTCTAATATCACCATCTTCATATCTCAAAACAATAATAAGGAATCAAACTTCTCATAGTATTCAATGCACTTTATATGATTTTTTTATTATATCCCTCTTGGATGCCCATCATATTAGGACTAAATTCACAACCAAAGCAAATTACCATGCTGTTTAAGACTCTCAAAATAATATAAGTGAAGCATGAGAGTTCATCTATTTCTTCAAAATAAAACCACTGTCATGCTCTAAAAAGATATAAGTGAAGCACTAGAGCAAATGACAAACTACTCCAAAAGATATAAGTAAAGATCAATGAGTAGTTGAATAATTATGTAACTATGTGAAGACTCTCTAACATTTAAGAATTTTAGATCTTGGTATTTTATTCAAACATGAAGCAAAACTTAATAAAATAAAATGACGCTCCAAGCAAAACACTTATCATGTGGTGAATAAAAATATAGCTCCAAGTGAAGTTACCGATGAACAAAGACGAAAGAGGGGATGCCATCCGGGGCATCCCCAAGCTTAGGCTCTTGGTTGTCCTTGAATATTACCTTGGGGTGCCTTGGGCATACCCAAGATTAGGATCTTGCCACTCCTTATTCCATAGTCCATTGAATCTTTACCCAAAACTTGAAAACTTCACAACACAAAACTTCAACAGAAAATCTCATGAGCTCCGTTAGTATAAGAAAATAAACCACCACTTAGGTACTGTTGTGAACTTATTCTAAATTCATATTGGTGCAATATATACTATATTCCAACTTCTCTATGGTTCATACCCTCCGATACTACTCATAGATTCATCAAAATAAGCAAACAACGCATAGAAAACAGAATCTGTCAAAAACAGAACAATCTGTAGTAATCTGTAACTATTGAATACTTCTGTAACTCCAAAAATTCTGAAATAAATTGGTGGATGTGAGGAATTTTTCGATTAATCTTATTCAAAAAGAATCAACTCAAAATCACTCTTCTGTAAAAAAATGACAGCTAATCTCGTGAGCGCAAAGTTTTTGTTTTTTACAGCAAGATCACATTAACTTTCACCCAAGTCTTCCCAAAGGTTCTACTGGGCACTTTATTGAAAAAAATCTATAAAACATGATTACTACTGTATCTTAATCATGTGAACACACAAAAAAATAGTAGGAGTAAATATTGGGTTGTCTCCCAAGAAGCGCTTTTCTTTAATGCCTTTTTAGCTAGGCATGATGATTTCAATGATGCTCACATAAAAGATACGAATTGAAACATAACAAGAGCATCATGAAGCATATGACTAACACATTTAATTCTAACCCACTTCCTATGCCTAGGGATTTTGTGAGCAAACAACTTATGGGAACAAGAATCAACTAGCATAGGAAGACAAACAAGCATAACTTCAAGATTTTCAACACATAGAGAGGAAACTTGATATTATTGCAACTCCTACAAGCATATATTCCTCCCCCATAATAATTTTCAGTAGCATCATGAGTAAATTCAACAATATAACTATCACATTAGGCACTCTCTTCACAATCCCCAAGCATATAAATTTTATTACTCTCCACATAAGCAAAATTCTTCTCATTCGGAATAGTGTGAGTATCATAAGAAACTTGAATACAATAAATTTTTCCACATTAAAAGAGTAATGTTCAGAAAAGGGGTATTCATAATCATAACAAGTTTTATAAATATAATCATCACTACTTTTTATAACATAAGTATCATCAGAATAATCATCATAAGTAGCAACCTTGTTCTCATCATAATCGATTGAAACCTCTTCCAAGATAGTGGAATCATTAGTAAATAAAGTCATGACCTCTCCAAATTCACTTTCATACTTGTCAAAATAAGATTCAACACCCTCCAAAATAGTGGGATCATTAGTTCCTAAAGTTGACACTCTTCCAAACCCACTTTCATCAATATAATCATCATAAATAGGAGGCATGCTATCATCATAATAAATTTGCATATCAAAACTTGGGAGACTAAAAATATCATCTTCATTAAACATAGCGTCCCCAAGCTTGGGCCCTTGCATATCATAAGCATAATCACTCTCTACATTAATAGTATGGATAGCACCAATATTATAGCAATTATCATCATCACAATGAGTAGTAGGAGCAACATCATTTGGGAGGGATACCTTTTTACCTTTGATTCTCTATATTTCCTTTTTCTTCTCCACATTATGTGTGGGTTTAGTCCTCTTTTTGGAGCTCCTTATTGATGAGATTGGTTGAATAGAAAGTTCCTCCTCGTTACTTGATTCATCGTAAGAGAAAATAGGAGGATATTGGGAAATCTCTTCCCTTTCATTAGTATTCTCTTCATCTTCTATTTGTTTTCTTGTCCTTATGTAATGGGAAATATAAGGATTTTCAATGCAATTCACCGCACAATACATATAAATTTCCTCTAGATCAAAATCAAGAACTTTATCAAGGACAAATTCTGGAATATCCTTACTTATACATTTCATTTCTTCATAGCCCACAAGCAAGATAAGTTCATTATGATGCGCAAAGGAAATCAAGTCATCACAATTTTTGGACATGATTCGATCATGAAATAATTTGCATTGGAGATTTAAATGATCACATTCATTGCAAAGTTCACAAGGATGGCAATGAAATTTTAAATTTTCAGCACAAACATCTAGCCTCTCTTGCAACCATTTAGTTTCTAAATACTTATGCCTCTTGCAAAATCTATGTTCCCTATTTGGTGTGTACTTGCAAACTCTATGCACTCCACAAAAGTTGACATGCTTATAAGAGACATTTTCATCATGACTAGTGCAATCATCATTAGTACTATGGATATTCAAAGAGTTCATACTAACAGCATTGCAACCATGCTTGTCATTCAAAGATTTAGTGCCAAACATTTTATAGACTTCTTCTTCTAGCACTTGAGCACATTTTTCCTTCCCATCATTCTCATGAAAGATATTAAAAAGATGAAGCGTATGTGGCACCCTCAATTCCATTTTTTGTAGTTTTCTTTTATAGACTAAACTAGTGATAAAACAAGAAACAAATAGATTCAATTGCAAGATCTAAAGATATACCTTCAAGCACTAACCTCCCCGGCAACGGCGCCAGAAAAGAGCTTAGTTGATGGGGTGTTAGTGCAGCTTACCTAGCCTCCCCAGCAACGGCGCCAGAAAAGAGCTGATGTCTACTACGCAACCTTCTTCTTGTAGACATTGTTGGGCCTCCAAGTGCAGAGGTTTGTAGGACAGTTGAAAATTTCCCGCAAGTGGATGTCCTAAGGTTTATCAATCCGTGGGAGGCGTAGGATGAAGATGGTCTCTCTCAAACAACCCTGCAACCAAATAACAAAGAGTCTCTTGTGTCCCCAACACACCCAATACAATGGTAAATTGTATAGGTGCACTAGTCCGGCGAAGAGATGGTGATACAAGTGCAATATGGATGGTAGATAAAGGTTTTTGTAATCTGAAAATATAAAAACAGCAAGGTAGCAAGCGATAAAAGTGAGCGAAAACGGTATTTCAATGCTTTGAAACAAGGCCTAGGGTTCATACTTTCACTAGTGCAAGTTATCTCAACAATAATAACATAATTGGATCATATAACTATCCCTCAACATGCAACAAAGAGTCACTCCAAAGTCACTAATAGCGTAGAACAAACGAAGATATTATTGTAGGGTACGAAACCACCTCAAAGTTATTCTTTTCGATCAATCCGTTGGGCTATTCCTATAAGTGTCACAGGCAGCCCTAGAGTTCGTAGTAAAATAACACCTTAAGACACACATCAACCAAAACCCTAATGCCACCTAGATACTCCAATGTCACCACAAGTATCCGCGGTTATGATTATACGATATGCATCACACAATCTCAGATTCATCTATTCAAACCAACACAAAGAACTTCAAAGAGTGCCCCAAAGTTTCTACCAGAGAGTCAAGACGAAAACGTGTGCCAACCCCTATGCATAAGTTCACAAGGTCACTGAACCCGCAAGTTGATCACCAAAACATACATCAAGTAGATCACGTGAATATCCCATTGTCACCACGGGTATCCCACGCAAGACATACATTAACTGTTATCAAATCCTTAAAGACTCAATCCTATAAGATAACTTTAAAGGGAAAATTCAATCCATTACAAGAAGGTAGAGGGGGAGAAACATCATAAGATCCAACTATGATAGCAAAGCTTGCGATACATCAAGATTGTTCCATATCAAGAACACGAGAGAGAGAGAGAGAGAGAGAGAGAGAGAGAGAGAGAGAGAGAGAGAGAGAGATCAAACACATGACTACTGGAACATACCCTTAGACCCGAGGGTGAACTAATCCCTCCTCATCATGGAGAGCACCGGGATGATGAAGATGGCCACTGGTGATGGACCCCCCCTCCGGCAGGGTGTCGAAACAAGGCCCCGATTGGTTTTTGGTGGCTACAGAGGCTTGCGGCGGTGAAACTCCCGATCTAGGTTTCTTTTCGGGGGCTTCTGTATTTATAGGAATTTTTGCCATCGGTCTCACATTAGGAGGGTCTCCGAGTCGTCCACAAGATAGGGGGGCATGTCCTCCACCGTCGTGGACAGCTCAGGACTCTTTTGGACCAACTCTTTTACTTTGGGGGCTTCTTTTGGTCCATAAAAAATCATCAAAAATTGGCACGTCAATTGGACTCCGTTTGGTATTCCTTTTCTGTAAAACTCAAAAATAAGGAAAAAACTGAAACTGGCACTGGGCTCTAGGTTAATAGGTTAGTCCCAAAAATCATATAAAATAGCATATAAATGCATATAAAACATCCAAGATGGATAATATAATAGCATGGAACAATTAAAAATTATAGATACGTTGGAGACGTATTAGTCATCTCTCTAAAGGTGGCTCATGAATTACGTACAAATCCACATGTGAGGAATAACTTTGGAAACAAGGGGTGTACATGGGAGTCAGGTTTCGATCATGTGGACTTGTGGGTTATGGGTTAAAAAAAGTAGGAAGGGTGATGTCATCTTGCTCGATCATGATAGCAAGGCATTCAGAGAATAGACTCTCAGTTATGTCGGCAACAACATCGGTACCAAGGGTGAGGGACGAAGAGAACCATTTTCCTTCTTGTTGAACGAGGCAGGCCTATAGGAAAAGTTCTCATCCATCGGTGGTTAACGGAATGTCATCAACAATAGTAACAGGGTCTTACTAATAGAGTGGTCTGATGTGGTGCTTACCTAAGCAGGGAATTATCACTGCTTAGTTAAGTCAGATTCCAAGAAGGTTAAGCAAAACACATGGGAAGGAAAAATGATTAGTATACTAATCAGAACAATGGAAAGGAAAATGTGGTTATACTTGAGTATCAAGAGTATATCTTTCCCATCCATGTCAGGATAGCAAGTAGACGACATATTGAGTAAAGGGTCAAGGGATTTCATGATGTTACCCATACAACGGTGTTTGGATAATCAACTAAGAAACATTTAGCATTGTGCTTCAATGATCTTATTGAAGAATGGAGTACCACAGACATGCTTCAAGATAGCATTGGCATGGTCTTCAAGCAAAGGTCAGACTTTGGATAAACAAAGGATCCATTAGGGACAGTTCATAGAATAAGTCTTACAATTTCCTCATGGAAGAATGTCTAACCTTGCTAAAAAGGGAACTATAACAATAGGTTCTCCGACCAGGTGTGCTAGGCATGACATCACCTTGGAAACATGTTCCAACCATCATATCTGACCAAGATTCAGATCCAATTGGTGTCAAGATACCTCCGACTCGGGATGTCGGAGAAGAAAAAGGTGCAACACGAATTGACGAGATGACATTCAAGTTCTCGGGAATTGGACTATGGAAGCGAGTTCCAAAACAAGAGTTCACCATTAAACCAAGGATAGGATGAGGAGGTGGCTGATGGACTTGGCAACACTCATTGAAATTTCAAAAAAGATGGATTTCCTCGATCATGTGAACAAGGAGATAACATTTGTCAGATCAAATGATATAATGATGTTTGCTCGAGGAAAACATACACAATTAAACATTGGTTGAGAAGGGCACCCGAAATATGGGCTTAGGTAGCATGATCAATGTTAGAATGGTGGTTCAACAACTAATAGTCTAAGAATGAACTGTCGACCATTAACTTCAAAACAATAGGGTTGCTAGAAGTATAGAATCCAAGCAGCATGTCCATTTGTTGGTATCCCGGTTAGAATCAACACGGGGACCAAGAAAGAATGGTGATGGTGAGAAATATCACTATACAAAGAATTCTGAAGAGGTGGAGCAATCCTCACAACATCCTTGACATACAGATGGTAATATTTCAAGGTAGAACACAATATAAGCTAGATGGCAAGGAAATCGAGATGCAACTCAAAACATGAACAAGTTTGTGTTGGGGGAAGGCAAGAATGTTGTCGATGATAACACAAATCATCGAGGTCAAGGATGGTATTTCTCATCATGAATTCGATTGATATCCTGGAAGAGCTCATAAGTTTGATGATGCTCAGGACACATTTGTCGAGAGATTTCATGAAGATGTAATCAATCAGCGACGACATCAAGTCAAAGGAATGATGAAGCGAAATGTTATTGGAACCATGGGTATGACATATACTTGAAATCAAGCTTGCTGTTCAAGGTGAAATGATATGATGAGGAAAATCGACGTAAGTTTAGCTCATCGTTGAAAATTGTGCTCCGGGAAGACGGACCAGGTAGCACAGTTAAAAGTTTGCACAATAATGATATAGCCGATTAGGCTCGGAATGCCTTGAAGGATTATTAAACTCATAAGCAACAAAATTACTCAGAGTTATTGAATCGGAGTGCGGAATTGATTCACTTATCAGTGTCCTTGTGTCTAACAACTCAGAGCCCAAGGAAAATCGGAATCGGTGAGAAATAATACTTGAAGAAGAACTCATAAAAAATAATATGGTTTTGTGATATTATCAAGATACCAGAGGGTAATACTCGACGGTAGATCAAAGTAGAGGTTGGACTAGTGTATTGACTTGCAAAAGACAAGTGCTTTAACTTGTCCGAGAAATGGGGTCAAATAAGATCAATCACGGTCAGAACCATGGTTGCCTAAGATCAAATGCCAGATATAAGATGAACTTATACCAAAGTGGGGTAACTAATTTTAAGAGAAGCTTCCATGATAAGATCAACATCGTGTCCATGGGCATGAACACAAAGTTCAAGGTCGACTCCCACTTCTTCAATGCATAACCTTCCATTCACTTCTCGTGTTTCAAAAATGGAATTAGTGTTGAAAGTTTTACCTGGTGAAATACCAGATAAGTATAACCCAAGCTATCTTTCGGGTTCACATGGATTAAGGAAGGCATAGGTTCAACCCATAGGGGCATCTTAGGAACATATACCATAAACTTCAAGAGTAAAAATCACCATCTCGAAAGCAGAGCATGGTTGGCCAAATGAGAGAATAGGATTTATCAATGGCACTATGTAATAGGGAAAGAACTTCTCAAGGTTTTGTAAATGAAGGACGCTGTGGGATGATAATTCAACAAAGGATCTGAAGGTCCATAATGGAGCTGATGTGAGCATCGGCACACAACCATATGAAGAAACAATGCAAAGGCGTTGGATTATATAAGCAACTGACTAATTCAAGTCTCAAAATGCAAAGAAATTATGATTTCCAATTCAAAGGCGTTGGGTCAGCAGCAAATGCTTCGGTTGAGGTTACATAAGTTGAGTAGGCTTGGGGATTCATTCGACGACAATTGATTTGTCGAGAACCAGCTACTGTTCAAAATGACGTTCGAGCCGGAAGGATGCATTCTAGGATCCGATTGAAGATTGTGAGCAGTCGCAACATTTTGAACCAATGGACTCAAAATGATCGCGACAAAGGATGCCAATAAGATTACTATACTTATGGGATTAACCATAATGCAAGCAAGCAAGAATTGCAAGAGCAATAAGGTGCTGAGGATTTTTGGAAAATCGAATATTATTTCGAAGAATTTTGTGAAACACATTAATAACCGGGGATGAACGAATCCCTGGTAAGGGCGAGGAATTATCCGTAGGGTACCCATAAGTGTAATCAGGAGACAAGGAACTGTAAGGTAGCAGGCACAAGTATTCTCGGAACAACAGAGAGTAATTCGGGGCATATGGTAATAACAAGAGCAACTGGGAACGAATACATTAACGGCAGGTTATCCATAGGGATATAACCGTGGTAGGTGATACGTCTTCTATAATTTTTGATCGTTCCATGCTATTATATTATCTGTTTTGGATGTTTAATGGGTTTTATTATACACTTTATATTATTTTTGGGACTAACCTATTAACCGGAGGCCCATTACAAATTGCTGTTTTTTGCCTATTTTAGTGTTTCACAGAAAAGGAATATCAAACGGACTCCAAACGGAATGAAACCTTCAGGAGAGTTATTTTTGGAACAAACACAATCTAGGAGACTTGGAGTGGACGTCAAGAAAGAAACATGGCAGCCACGAGGCAGGGAGGCGTGCCCAGGGGGGTAGGCGCGCCCCCACCCTTGTGGGCCCCTCATGGCTCCCTTGACCGACTTCCTTCGCCTATATATACTCATATACCCTGAAAACATCCAGGAGCACCACGAAACCCTATTTCCACCGCCGCAACCTTCTGTACCCGTGAGATCCCATCTTGGGGCCTTTTCTGGCGCCCTGTCGGAGGGGGAATCGATCTTGGAGGGCTTCTACATCAACACCATAGGCTCTCCGATGAAGTGTGAGTAGTTTACCACAGACCTTCGGGTCCATAGTTATTAGTTAGATGGCTTCTTCTCTCTCTTTGATTCTCAATACAAAGTTCTCCTCGATCTTCTTGGAGATCTATTCGATGTAATACTTTTTGCGGTGTGTTTGTCGAGATCTGATGAATTGTGGGTTTATGATCAAGATTATCTATGAACAATACTTGAATCTCCTCTAAATTCTTTTATGTATGATTTGTTATCTTTGCAAGTCTCTTCGAATTATCAGTTTGGTTTGGCCTACTAGATTGATCTTTCCTGCAATGGGAGAAGTGCTTAGCTTTGGGTTCAATCTTGCGGTGTCCTTTCCCAATGACAGCAGGGGCAGCAAGGCACATATTGTATTGTTGCCATCGAGGATAAAAAGATGGGGTTTATATCATATTGCTTGACTTTATCCCTCTACATCATGTCATCTTGCCTAATGCGTTACTCTATTCTTATGAACTTAATACTCTAGATGCATGCTGGATAGCGGTCGATGTGTGGAGTAATAGTAGTAGATGCAGAATCGTTTTGATCTACTTCTCGCGGACGTGATGCCTATATACATGATCATGCCTAGATATTCTCATAACTATGCACGTTTCTATCAATTGCTCGATAGTAATTTGTTCACCCACCATAATACTTATGCTATCTTGATAGAAGCCACTAGTGAAACCTATGGCCCCCGTGTCTATTTTTAATCATATAAGTTTCCGATCTATTTATTTTGCAATCTTTACTTTCCAATCTATATCATAAAAATACCAAAAATATTTATCTTATTATCTTTATCAGATCTCACTTTTGCAAGCAGTCGTGAAGGGATTGACAACCCCTTTATCGCGTTGGTTGCAAGGTTCTTATTTGTTTGTGTAGGTCCGAGGGATTTGCGTGTAGCCTCCTACTGGATTGATACCTTAGTGCTCAAAAACCGAGGGAAATACTTATGCTACTTTGCTGCATCACCCTTTCCTCTTCAAGGGAAAACCAACGCATGCTTAAGAGGTAGCAAGAAGGATTTCCGGCGCCGTTGCTGGGGAGTCTATGCACAAGTCAAGACATACCAAGTACCCGTCACAAACTCTTATCCCTCGCATTACATTATTTGCCATTTGCCTCTCGTTTTCCTCTCCCCCACTCCAGCCTTGCCGTTTTATTCGCCCTCTTTTTCCCGTTCGCCTCTTTTTCGCTTGCCTCTTGTGTGCTTGTGTGTTGGATTGTTTGTCATGATGGCTCAAGATAATACTAAATTGCGTGATTTTTCCAATACCAACAATAATGATTTTCTTAGCACTCCGATTGCTCCTCTTACCGATGCTGAATCTTGTGAAATTAATGCTGCTTTGTTGAATCTTGTCATGAAAGATCAATTCTCTGGCCTTCCTAGTGAAGATTCCGCTACTCATCTAAACAACTTTGTTGATTTGTGTGATATGCCAAAAGAAGAAAGACGTGGATAATGATATTGTTAAATTGAAGCTATTTCCGTTTTCACTTAGAGATCATGCTAAAACTTGGTTTTCATCTTTGCCTAAAAATAGTATTGATTCATGGAATAAGTGCAAAGATGCTTTTATCTCTAAGTATTTTCCTCCCGCTAAGATCATCTCTCTTAGAAATGATATTATGAATTTTAAGCAACTTGATCATGAACATTATCGGGGTGGGCGCATGGCAGATGCCATGGGATGGCTAAAGAGAGGAGGAGGCTCGAGGGCACTGGTGGGATCCAGAGGCGGGGTTGGCATGAGCGAGCGCGGGACGCAAGACATACCTAGGTTGTGGGCTCTCTAGAGAGATAACACCCCTAGTCCTACCGAGTGTAACTGATATGCGATAGTACAATGTTGCTCCTGGAGCTGTATGGAGGAGGAAGGAAGGCTGGCCAGGGCTTAGGCTGCTCCTTCTCCTTGGGTGAATTCTATGGATGGGTGTCTAGTTTCTCTATCCTTTTCTCTGCTTACTCGCCCCTTGCTCGAGGGCTCCTGGGGGTTTTGTAGGCCAACCCCCCATGGGTACAATGGTAATGTTACAAGTTGGTGGGGTCGGGTCGTCATCGTCTGAGGACCCGGGCTGGAACCCGCTGGGGGCCTGTGGTTCGCCGAGTTCCCCTAGGTGCGGGCCCCGCGTGCCTAGGGGAACTATAAGCCACCTTGTCGATCATCAGGGCGTGGCCGGGTCGAGTCGTGTACAGTGGCGCTCCATCAGGTCGCTGCTTGCTGTCGTCAGCAGTGACGACGGGGGCACTGTTGCCATGCCGGCCTGGTCAACGGGTAGGTGAGGGGCACTGTTGCCATGCTCCGGCTGACCAGAGGCATGGCCGGGGCACTGTTGCCCTGGTCATCAATGGCTGAAGACTTGTCCCATTGTATGACCTGGATGGGATGGGAGCTGACCCGTGGCTTGGTTGAGGAGCACGCCACGGGTGGAGCTGGCTTGTTGAGGAATCCTTGGTCGCGTCGAGTTCGGCTGTCTTGTTCTGGTTGTCGAGGCCGAGTCGAGGTGCTTGGCCGGGTTGGAGAGTCCGGCCGGGCCGCGGAGCCTGGCCGGGTCGAGTGACCCAGCCAAGTGCGTGTTGGCTTGAGGGGTGACGCTGGCCCTGTTGTTTTTGAAAAGAATCCGGGTTCCGTTGCCTGCCCGGGGTTCATCCTCCCGACAGTAGTCCCCGAAGCTGTGAAGGTCCGTCATCTTCGGATGGGAGGGCCTTCCCAGTTTCCCCCTTAACAAGGTGAATTTTGCGAGCGCCGGGTCCGGCAACACCCACTGTGTGCCTGGTTTTTCAGAAACTGGATCGCGGCATCCCGACTATGGCGGGAACAGAGGAGTCCATCGAATCTTGGGGCAATCCCTCGGTCCTCGCGCGGGCGCCACATGGTGCCCGGAAGTCGGAGGGGCCTGACAGGCCATGCGTGTGACGGGACTGGGCGACGGGCAGGGGCCCGCCACCGCGTGCCCTTGGCCCACGCGTGCAGATTTATTGCGACGGGTCGGTTGCTCTTCCCCGTGTAGTTACTGCGCGCATACGTGCGCACTTATTGTGGGGTAGTGGGAAAGGTGAGCGCAGACGATCCCACTCCCCCAGGTTCAAACCGAGGGCTATAAATTGGGGGCAAGGGGGGGTGGGGACATTATTCTCACTCGCGCCCTCCCGCCTCTTCGCGCCTTGCTCTGCTTCTTGCGACTGCCATGCTGCGACACCCGCTACTTCGAGCAAAGCCTCATCGTCGTCCATCTTCTTCCCTCTTCTTGTCTTCCTCGATGGCGCTACCGTCGGTCTCCTGGATGGGCTCGACCTTCACTCTCGAGGACATCGCCCATCTCCGCGCGTCCCGGCGCTTGCTGCGGGAGACGGAGGTCGCCGTCCGCCTGCCGCGCGGCGAGTAGAGGTCGCAGCCCCAGGGGACGGAGCGTGTGGTCTTCCTCCCGCATTTCGAGCATGGGTTCGGTCTACCGGCGAGCTCCTTCTTCCGCATGTTCTTGGAGTTCTTTGGGCTCCAGCCCCATCATCTCGGTGCTGGCGCCATCGTCCAGCTATCGGGCTTCATCACCCTCTGCGAGGGGTACCTGGGGGTTGAGCCCACGATCGATCTCTGGGCGCGCCTCTTCTTCCTGAAGCGCAGGGGCCGATGGCCGGAGAGTTCGCCAACTGCGGCACCGCTGTCATCTTGAAGCGGTCAGGGGCGGATTGCCCCAAGATCCTGCTGGAGGATTCTGCCAGGAAATGGCAGAATTCCTTCTTCTACGTCCGCAACTTGGGCGCGGACTGCATCAACCTTCTGGCCTTCGCCATCGCGCCGCCACAGGTGAAGATGAACTAGGGTTACAACCCTAGGAACCCGTCGCAGGAGATCCTCAATCTCTGCGAGCTGGTAGCGGTGATGAAGACGCGGGAGGGGCTCACCGGCAACGACCTCATTGCTGCGTTCATCACACATCGGGTCCTCCCGCTGCAGCGGCGCACCTGCCTCATCGGCAAGATGGCCGGTCTTCAGGACCCCAATCGCATGGGGACGGTGCGCCTGTCGGCGGACCAGATTGCATCGGGTGAACGACATCTCCAAAGCCAACTGTGGGGACGACTGGCGGTTCGGCAAGGCACCGTACAACCAATCAAATCCGGCGCCTCTGGTGAGTATTTGGTCTCCTTATTTTGCTGCTGTGCATCTCCTTGTTCGTCCTGACGCGATGCGGGAGGTGCTTCTGAATGCCATCCGGCACCCTTACGCCCGGGCTCCGTCGCAGGTGGTGCGGGCAGCGTCGGAGGAGCTTGCGGCCCATGATGGAGGGGAGGAGGATGAGGTCGATGCCGACGCTGGGCGTCGCGCGGGTAAGTCTTGCCTTCTCTTTTGTGTTTCTTGATTTGTTGGTCGCGACACGGCGCAGGCGATGCTGACGCCGATTGCTGATGTAGTGGCATTGGGCGGAGGAGGCAGCGATGCCAGCGGAGCCGGGTCATCGCGGGGAGCGGCGCCGGGCCGTCCGCATGGGAAGGACAGTGTTGCGTTGCGGCCCCGGGGCCCGAAGCGCGCGGCTAACCCGGCCGGGAGCATGAGGCCGCCCATGAGGAGGCGCGGCGATGGGTAGGGGAGGCCGGCCCCCGTCCCGGTCCCGCAAGGGTAAGTTTCTTCTCCTGTCTGCGTTCGGGCCGTCGAGCCGGCTTCAGTTTTGCTGATATCATCTTTTTCTTCAGGATGACGATTGCGCTCGCGAGGGTGGCAGCGGATGCCGCGGCCGCCGAGGAGGCCACGTTCCGTAGGAGCTAGTCCGAACCCATCGATCGGGTCGAGGGGGAGAAGCCGGTCGACCCGGACCTCTTCCTGGACCCATCCGGCGCCGAAGGCTTGGCCTGGCGAGACAGGAACAGGGCCGAGGCGGAGCAGGAGGCGGCGTCGGTCCGGGGTTGGACTGACGCCACGACAACATGGGCGCGAGCCGGCAAAGAGCCGGCATGGCGCGAGATGCCGGAGGGCATGGTGATGGCGGTGACGGTCTTCGAGCCATCGTCGGTGAGGGAGCATGGCCGCGGAGGCCAGGCTGACGTGGTGATACTCGACCAGGAGGTCGTGGACGTGGAGGACGATACCCTGCCGTGGGTCGACGTGGTCGAGCGGGCAGGGGTTGGTGGAGGCGGAGATGGCGCCATCTTGGAGGAGGCATCACAGGTGGCGCCACAGGGGACGCTGCCGGCGTTGGAGGAGGCGCCGCGGGTGGGGCACCGCAGGCCACCCCGGCTGTCGAGCCGGTGGTGGTGTCTAATAACCCACAAGTATAGGGGATCGCAACAGTTTTCGAGGGTAGAGTATTCAACCCAAATTTATTGATTCGACATAAGGGGAGCCAAAGAATATTCTCAAGTATTAGCAGTTGAGTTGTCAATTCCACCACACCTGGATAAATTAGTATCTATAGCAAAGTAGAATGATAGTAATGGTAATAGTGATAAAAGTAACGATAGTAGTTTTGTAGTAATTGTAACAGTAGCAACGGTAAAGTAAATAAGCAAAGCAAAATATGTGAAAAGCTCATAGGCATTGGATCAGTGATGGATAATTATGTCGGATGCGATTCCTCATGTAATAGTTATAACATAGGGTGACACAGAACTAGCTCCAGTTCATCAATGTAATGTAGGCATGTATTCCGAATATAGTCGTACGTGCTTATGGAAAAGAACTTCCATGACATCTTTTGTCCTACCCTCCCGTGGCAGCGGGGTTCTAGTGGAAACTAAGGGATATTAAGGCCTCCTTTTAATAGAGAACCGGACTAAAGCATTAGCACTTAGTGAATACATGAACTCCTAAAACTACGGTCATCACCGAGAAGTATCCCGATTATTGTCACTTCGGGGTTGTCGGATCATAACACATAATAGGTGACTATAGACTTGCAAGATAGGATCAAGAACTCACATATATTCATGAAAACATAATAGGTATAGATCTGCAATCATGGCTCTCGGGCCCTAGTGACAAGCATTAAGCATAGCAAAGTCATAGGAAGATCAATCTGAGAACATAGTTGATACTAGGGATCAAACCCTAACAAAACTAACTTGATTACATGGTAAATCTCATCCGACCCATCACCGCCCAGCAAGCCTGCAATGGAATTACTCACGCACGGCGGTGAGCATCATGAAATTGGTGATGGAGGATGGTTGATGATGACGACAACAACAAATCCCCCTCTTCGAAGCCCCGAACGGACTCCAGATCAGCCCTCCCGAGAGAGATTAGGGCTTGGCGGCGGCTCCATCATAAAACATGATGAAACTTTCTCTTTGAGTTTTTTCTCCGCGAAAGCAAATATATAGAGTTGGAGTTGAGGTCGGTGGACATCCAGGGGGCCCACGAGCCAGGGGGGCGCACCCAGGGGGAGCGGGCGCACCCCCACCCTCGTGGACAGGGTGTGGGCCCCCTGGCCTTGATTCTTTTGCCAGTATTTTTTATATTTTCCAAAAATAATCTCCGTGGATTTTCAGGTCATTCAGAGAACTTTTGTTTCTGCACAAAAATAACACCATGGCAGTTCTGCTGAAAACAACGTCAGTCCGGGTTAGTTCCATTCAAATCATGCAAGTTAGAGTCCAAAACAAGGGCAAAAGTGTTTGGAAAAGTAGATACATTGGAGATGTATCAACTCCCCCAAGATTAAACCTTTGCTTGTCCTCAAGCAATTTAGTTGATAAAGTGAAAGTGATAAAGAAAAACTTTGACAAACTCTATTTGCTCTTGTTGTTGTAAATATGTAAAGCCAGCATTCAAGTTTTCAGCAAAGATTATAAACTAACCATATTCACAATGTTTTCAGCAAAGATTATAAACTAACCATATTCACAATAACACTTAAGTCTCATGTTTACTCATATCAATGGCATAATCAACTAGCGAGCAATAATAATAAATCTCAGATGACAACACTTTCTCAAAACAATCATAATATGATATAACAAGATAGTATCTCGCTAGCCCTTTCTGAGACCGCAAAACATAAATGCAGAGCACCTTTAAAGATCAAGGACTAACTAAACATTGTAATTCATGGTAAAAGAGATCCAGTCAAGTCATACCCAATATAAAAAAATAGTAATGCATGCAAATGACAGTGTGCTCTCCAGCGGGTGCTTTTTAATAAGAGGGTGATGACTCCACATAAAAGTAAATAGATAGGCCCTTCGCAGAGGGAAGCAGGGATTTGTAGAGGTGCCAGAGCTCGATTTTAAAATAGAGATGAATAACATTTTGAGCGGTATACTTTCACGGTCAATGCAACAACTATGGGATATCGATATCTTCCATGCTCCATACATTATAGGCGGTTCCCAAACAGAATGGTAAAGTTTATACTCCCCCACCACCAACAAGCATCAATCCATGGCTTACTCGAAACAACAAGTGCCTCCAACTAGCAACAACCCTGGGGGAGTTTTGTTTTAATTATTTCGATTTGCTTTGATCTTTTTGATCATGGGACTGGGCATCCCGGTTACCAGCCCTTTTCTCGTGAATGAGGAGCGGAGTCCACTCCTCTTGAGAATAACCCACCTAGCATGGAAGATACAAACAACTCTAGTTGAAACATGAGCTTATCGAGCATACAAAACAAAATTTCATTGAAGGTTTGGAGTTTGGCACATACAAATTTACTTGGAATGATAGGTAAATACCGCTTATAGGAAGGTATGGTGGACTCATATGGAATAACTTTGGGGTTTATGGAGTTTGGATGCACAAGCAGTATTCCCACTTAGTACAGGTGAAGGCTAGCAAAAGACTGGGAAGCGACCATTTGAGAGAGCAACAACAGTCATGAACATGCATTAAAACTAATCAACACCGAGTGCAAGCATGAGTAGGATATAGTCCACCATGAACATAAATATCGTGAAGGCTATGTTGATTTGTTTTCAACTACATGCGTGAACATGTGCCAAGTCAAGTCACTCAAATCATTCAAAGGAGGATCCCACCCTATCATACCACATCACAACCATTTTAATAGCATGTTGGCACGCAAGGTAAACCATTATAAGCTCCTAGCTAATTAAGCATGGCATAAGCAACTATAATCTCTAATTGCCATTGCAAACATGTTTATTCATAATAGGCTGAATCAGGAACGATGAACTCATCGTATTTACAAAAACAAGAGAGGTCGAGTTCATACCAGCTTCTCTCATCTCAATCAGTCCATCATATATCATCATTATTGCCTTTCACTTGCACCACCGAACGGTGTGTATAAGAATAATAGTGCATGTGCATTGGACTAAGCTAGAATCTGCAAGCATTCAATTCAAGGGAGAAGACAAGGTAATATGGGCTCTTGGTTAAATCAACAATCATGCATATGAGAGCCTCTAAACGTTTTCATTATGGTCTTCTCCTCTCGACCCCCAAAGGAAAGAAAAGAAATAAAACTATTTACACGGGAAAGCTCCCAATAAGCAAAATAAGAACGAGAAATATTTTTGGGTTTTCTTTTGATTACTACTACAAGCATGGAAATTAAACTAACTAATTGTTTGGTTTTTCTTAAGGTTTATCAAACACATAAGAAGAAATCTAGAAAAATAAACTGAACTAGCATGGATAATACAATGAAAAAGTATGAGCACCGACAACTGGAATGAGTGTGTGAACGTGAATGTAATGCCGGTGAGAAATACGTACTCCCCGAAGCTTAGGCTTTTGGCCTAAGTTGGTCTATGGCCATTGATAGCCTGACTGATATCCGAAGTTGTAACCGGGGTCATACTGAGATGCAACAGCCTAAGCCTCCTGAGCTGCGGCATGGCGGCGAGCTGCCTTCGCTCTCCTCTCGTATTCGGTTGCCTCCTCCCTGGTTACAACATATCTTCTTTTTGCCTGGTACTCAAAAAGGGCAGGAGCAGGGAGAGTAACATGGACAGAGCGACGTCTGTCAAAGATTAGTCGATACTGGAGGAGTTGTTCATTCCTCACAAGAAAATGATGACTGACCATAGCGTCATAATCTAAATAAGCGGGAAGCAACTCCCTATCACTCTCGCGTGGAGGTATACCAAGATAATTAGCAACATGGGTCGCATAAATACCTCCAAACAAATCTCTAGATAAACCATTATTATGCAACCTACGTGCAACAATTGCCCCCAAGCTGTAATCTTTATTACCAAAAATAGCACTCTTGAGAACACAAAGATCAGGGACACACATGTGACATGCTTCATCTTTACCATTAATGCATCTACCAACGAAGAGAGAAAAATAATGTATAGCAAGAAAATGAATGCTCCCTATGGTAGCTTGTGCTATATCTCTAGATTCTCCCACAGTGGTACTAGCACGAAAGTCTTTATATTCAGATTTACGGGGTTCATTAACACTACCCCGCTGTGGGAGTTTGCAAGCAGTAGTAATATGTTCTAGGTCCATGGTATATGATTGATCATAAATATCAAACAGGACACTTTGAGAATTACACGAACATGAAAATTTAAACCTTCTCATGAATGAATCAGTCAAATAGTAGTACTGAGTACACTTATCTTGCATGAAGTCCTCATGATTGGCATTACGCACATATGCATCAAATTCATCCTTGATGCCTGCTTTGACCATAAACTCTTCTGACGACCATTCACAAGGCCGCACATCAGCTTCCCTTGGTGGTTCATCGTCTTGCTCACGCATTGCACGCCTGGGTCCTTTGGTACATTTTCCTAGACATATCTCTTCTCTGAAAAATTTCCGAAATTTTTAATAACTTCAAAATAAAAGTGAATAGAACTCAACAAGATTGATAGCAACTACTCCCATAAGTGCCTAGAGCCTATATCATGCATTAGAATTACTTGGGACCTCATAAATTTGACATGCAAGCTCAAGAACAGGGTCACCTAGGCAGCAAAAATTTGCAATGAATAAAGCACTAGAACAAAAACTAATTGGACCATTGGAGGAGTCACATACCAAAGAACAATCTCCCAAAGCAGTTTTGTGAATGGAGCTTTGAGCAAGGAGATCAAAAATCGCAGCAAAATGAGCTAGAACTCGTGCTTGAGGTGGATGCGGAATTTTTTGGGAGGAATATGGAGTGTGTGGGTGCAGGAATAAGTGAAGGGGGGCCACCGTGGGCCCATGAGGCAGGGATGCGCCCAGTAAGGGTGGGTGCGCCCTGGACCCTCGTGGCCAGGTGCTTGCCCCCTGCTGTGTCATCAGTGCCTAAAATCCTTAAATATTCCATAAAAATCATACTAAATTTGCAGGGCATTTGGAGAACTTTTATTTTCGGGGTATATTTTTTTATTGCATGGATCATTCAGAAAACAGACAGATAATACTATTTTTGATTTATTTAATCTAAATAACAGAAAGTAAAAGGAGGGTACAGAAGGTTGTGCCTTCTAGTTTCATCCATCTCATGATCATCAAAAGGAATCCACTAACAAGGTTGATCAAGTCTTGTTAACAAACTAATTCCGAATAACATGGAACCGAAGAAATTTTGAATAACACTTGGTTACCTCAACGGGGATATGCACATCCCTAATAATAAGAATATCATATTTTTTCTTGACAGTAGGAAGAGGAAATTCAAAACCTCCAATAATGATAGTTTGAACTTTTCCAATAGAATTGATGTAGGAACTTGAGGTTGTTTCCTCGGAAAGTGTACCGTATGCTCATTACCATTAACATGAAAGGTGGCATTGCCTTTGTTGCAATCAATAACAGCCCCTGCAGTATTCAAAAAGGGTCTACCAAGGATAATCGACATACTATCGTCCTCGGGAATATCAAGAATAATAAAGTCCATTAAGATGGTGACATTTGGAACCACAACAGGCACATCCTCACAAATACCGACAGGTATAGCAGTTGATTTGTCAACCATTTGCAAAGATATTTCAGTAGGTGTCAACTTATTCAATTCAAGTCTATGATATAAAGAGAGAGGCATAACACTAATACCGGCTCCAAGATCACATAAAGCAGTTTTAACATAGTTTCTTTTAATGGAGCATGGTATGGTTGGTACTCATGGATCTCCTAGTTTCTTTGGTATTCCACCCTTAAAAGTATAATTAGCAAGCATGGTGGAAATTTCAGCTTCCGGTATCTTTCTTTGATCTGTAATGATATACTTCATGTTTTTAGCATAAGGATTTACTTTAAGCATATTAGTTAAGCGCATACGTAAGAATATAGGTCTAATCATTTCAGCAAAGCGCTCAAAATCCTCATCATCCTTTTTCTTGGATGGCTTAGGAGGAAAAGGCATGGGTTTCTGAACCCATGGTTCTCTTTCTTTACCGTGCTTCCTAGCAACAAAGTCTCTCTTATCATAACATTGATTCTTTGATTGTGGGTTATCAATCAACAACAGTTTCAATTTCTACATCATTATTATTGCTAGGTTGAGCATCAACATGAACATTATCATAAACATTATCACTAGGTTCATGTTCATCACCAGATTGTGTTTCAGCATCAGAAATAGAAATATCATTGGGATTCTGAGGTGTGTCTACAACAGGTTCACTAGAAGCATGCAAAGTCCTATCATTTTTCTTTTTCTTCTTTTAGAAGGACTAGGTGCATCTAAATTATTTCTCTGAGAATCCTGCTTGATTCTCTTAGGGTGGCCGTCAGGATACAAAGGTTCCTGAGTCATTTTACCAGTTCTAGTAGCCACTCTAACAGCAAAATCATGTTTATTATTTAATTCATCGAGTAAATCACTTTGAGCTTTAAGTACTTGTTCTGCTTGAGTGGTAACCATAGAAGCATATTTACTAATGAGTTTAAGTTTACCCTTAACTCTAGCCATATAATCACTCAAGCGTCAAATCATGTAAGCATTACTCTTTAATTCTCTACCAACATAAGCATTGAAACTTTCTTGCCTAGCCTTAAAATCATCAAATTCATCTAAACATTGGCTAGAAAATTTAATAGACGGGATTTCAACCTTATCATATCTATAGAGAGAATTTACCTTTACTACCTGTGTTGGGTTATCAAGACAATGTGCTTCTTCGACAGGCGGTATATTAAGACCATGTATTTCTTCAATAGGAGGTAAATTCTTAACATATTCAGCTTTAATACCCTTTTCTTTCATTGATTTCTTTGCTTCTTGCATATCTTCAGGACTGAGAAATAGAACACCTCTCTTCTTCTGAGTAGGTTTATGAATTGGCTCAGGAGTTGGCTCGATTGGCTCAGGAATTGGATCAGGAAGAGTCCAATTATTTTCATTAGTCAACATATTATTCAATAGCAATTCAGCTTGGTCGACAGTTCTTTCCCTGAAAACACAACCAGCACAACTATCCAAGTGGTCCTTGGAAGCATCGGTTAGTCCATTATAAAAGATATCAAGTATTTCATTTTTCTTAAGAGGATGATCAGGCAAAGCATTAAGTAATCGGAGAAGCCTCCCCCATGCTTGTGGGAGACTCTCTTCTTCGATTTGCACAAAATTATATATTTCCCTCAAGGTAGCTTGTTTCTTATGAGCAGGGAAATATTTAGCAGAGAAGTAATAAATCATATCCTAGGGACTACGCACACAACTAGGATCAAGAGAATTAAACCAAGTTTTAGCATCACCCTTTACTGAGAACGGAAATATCTTAAGGACATAGCAGTAGCGAGATTTCTCATCATTAGTGAACAGGGTGGCTAGATCATTCAACTTAGTAAGATGTGCCACAACAGTTTCAGATTCATAGCCATAAAAAGGATCAGATTCAACAAAGTAATTATCTCAGGATCAATAGAGAATTCATAATCCTTATCAGTAACAAAGATAGGTGAAGTAGCAAAAGCAGGGTCATATTTCATTCTAGCCTTTAGAGTTTTCTGTTTAAGTTTAGCTAATAACTTCTTAAGATCAGATCTACCATTGCAAGCAAGAAAATCTCTAGCAGTTTCTTCATCCATAACATAACCCTCAGGAACAACAAGAAATTCATACTTAGGGGGAGAATCTTCATCATCACTATCTTCAATAATATCATCTTCAATAATTTCGTTCTCTCTAACCCTAGCAAGTTGTTCATCAAGATATTCACCTAATGGCACAGTAGTATCAAGCATAGAAGTAGTTTCATCATAAGTATCATGCATAGCAAAAGGGGCATCATCAATAACATGCGACATATAAGAATTCATAGCAGTAGCAGGTTTAGGTGTCGCAAGCTTACTCAAAACAGAAGGATAATCTAGTGCAGAGCTAGATGGCAGTTTCCTTACCTCCCCTCGTAGTTGAGGGAAAAAACTTAGTTCTTTCGTCTTTCAAGTTCCTCATAGTGATCAGCAGATATAAATCCCAAGTGACTCAAATAATAGAGCTATGATCCCCGGCAACGGCGCCAGAAAATAGTCTTGATAACCCACAAGTATAGGGGATCGCAACAGTTTTCAAGGGTAGAGTATTCAACCCAAATTTATTGATTCGACACAAGGGGAGCCAAAGAATATTCTCAAGTATTAGCAGTTGAGTTGTCAATTCAACCATACATGGATAACTTAGTATCTGCAGCAAAGTATTTAGTAGCAAAGTAGTATGATAGTAATGGTAACAGTGATAAAAGTAATGATAGCAGTTTTGTAGTAATTGTAATAGTAGCAACGGTAAAGTAAATAAGCAAAGCACAATATGTGAAAAGCTCATAGGCATTGGATCAGTGATGGATAATTATGTCGGATGCGATTCCTCATGTAATAGTTATAACATAGGGTGACACAGAACTAGCTCCAGTTCATCAATGTAATGTAGGCATGTATTCCGAATATAGTCATACGTGCTTATGGAAAAGAACTTGCATGACATCTTTTGTCCTACCCTCCCGTGGCAGCGTGGTCCTAGTGGAAACTAAGGGATATTAAGGCCTCCTTTTAATAGAACCGGACCAAAGCATTAGCACTTTGTGAATACAAGAACTCCTCAAACTACGGTCATCACCGAGAAGTATCCCGATTATTGTCACTTCGGGGTTGTCGGATCATAACACATAATAGGTGACTATAGACTTGCAAGATAGGATCAAGAACTCACATATATTCATGAAAACATAATAGGTTCAGATCTGAAATCATGGCACTCGGGCCCTAGTGACAAGCATTAAGCATAGGAAAGTCATAGCAACATCAATCTCAGAAGATAGTGGATACTAGGGATCAAACCCTAACAAAACTAACTTGATTACATGGTAAATCTCATCCAACCCATCACCGTCCAGCAAGCCTACAGTGGAATTACTCACGCACGGCGGTGAGCATCATGAAATTGGGGATGGATGATGGTTGATGATGACGATGGCGACGGATCCCCCTCTTCGGAGCCCCGAATGGACTCCAGATTAGCCCTCCCGAGAGAGATTAGGGCTTGGCGGCGGCTCCGTATCGTAAAATGCGATGACAATTTCTCTCTGATTTGTTTCTCCGCGAAAGCAAATATATAGAATTGGAGTTGAGGTCGGTGCACATCCAGGGGCCCTACGAGGTAGGGGGCGCGCTTAGGGGAGGGGGGCGCGCCCCCACCCTCGTGGACATGGTGTGGGCCCGCTGGCCTTGGATCTTTCGCAAGTATTTTTTATATTTTCCAAAAATAATCTCCGTAGTTTTTCAGGTCATTCCGAGAACTTCTGTTTCTGCACAAAAATAACAGCATGGCAGTTCTGTTGAAAACAGCGTCAGTCTGGGTTAGTTCCATTCAAATCATGCAAGTTAGAGTCCTAAACAAGGGCAAAAGTGTTTGGAAAAGTAGATACGTTGGAGACGTATCAGTGTCGTAGGCCGTCCCGGCGTCTGGGTCGTCGGTGGCACCAGAGAGGGTGCCGGAGCAGGTGTTGTCCGCGTCAGGAGCGGCCGGCGGGGAGCACACCCTGGTGCCCCGGTAGGGGGGGGGGGTCGGGCCGCCGTGTCGCAGCCGACGCGGAGCGGGAGCGCCATGGTCTTTGGGCCCCAGACCCAGGAGGAGGCGGCGATGGACACCGTCGGCCGCCGTCTGCGCGGGCGGACGGACCGGCTTGAGGCCTTCACCCAGGGCGAGGTGGAGCGGACGCGGGACCTTGAACGCGCCGTACTGGTGAGTCTTTTCCTGCAGCTTCTTCTTTCTGTGTGTGTGAGGGGGGGGGGCTAGCGCACCCACTGGGTGTAGCCCCCGAGGTTTGGGCCAACTATGTAGTAGTTGGGTCGAATCTTTAGAACGCTGCTTTTGTTCTGATTGCTGCCTTTTTTCAGCAACTCGACGCCTACCGGGTTGGCGCCTTCAACCGTCTCCTGGGAAAATACCGGGAGCTCAAGGAGCAGCTCGCCACCAAGGAGGAGGAGCTCCGCGTCGCCGCAGGTATCTTCGTGCTCTTTTCTTAGTGGGGGCGCGCTAGCGCACCCACTGGGTGTAGCCCCCGAGATTCAGGCCAACTGTGTAACAGTTGGGCCAAATCTTAAGTCTTCCTCTTTCCTTTTCTGAATCTTCCTTTTTTGCAGCCGGGGTGTTGTCCCGGCAGACCCGGCTGCTCCAGGCCAGTCATCATTACGACCGGCTTGTTGCCAACACCGGCCGTCTTGGTGCCGAGGTGGCGTAGGCAAGGGCGAAGGCGGCGGCGGCCCAGCGGTCGCTCGACGAGGCCAACCAGCTATGCGAGCAGTTCGCGGGCCACAAGAGCCGGCTCAAGGCCGAGGTGGAGCTCCTCAAGGCGGAGGCCGCCAAGGTGGTGGACGCGCAGCAGGCCCTAGTCGAGGTGGACCAGCAACGCGGCAGGCTGGCCGACGACAAGGGGCGGCTTCAGGCCGAGGTGGATCGCCTGAAGGAGCGGGCTGCTGCGGCGGAGGGGGCCCATCAGGACGAGACCCGCCATCGCGAGGCGTCCGAGAAGGCGACCGAGGACAAGGACGTCGAGTTGAAGGTGGTGATACGTCTCCATCGTATCTACTTTTCCAAACACTTTTGCCCTTGTTTTGGAATCTAACTTGTACGATTTGAATGGAACTAACCCAGACTGGCGCTGTTTTCAGCAGAATTGCCATGGTGTTGTTTTATGTGCAGAAAATAAAAGTTCTCGGAATGACCTGAAACTCCACGGAACACCTTAGAAAAAACAATAAAAAATCCTTGCCAAAGATGAAGACCAGGGGGCCCACACCCTGTCCACGAGGGTGGGGGGCGCGCCTGCTACCTCGTGGGCCCCCTGGTGGCCCTGACGCCAACTCCAACTCCATATATTTGCTTTCGAGGAGAAAAAAATCAGAGAGAAGAAATCATCACGTTTTACGATACGGAGCGCCTCCAAGCCCTAATCTCTCTCGGGAGGGCTGATCTGGAGTCCGTTCGGGGCTCCAGAGAGGGGGATTTGTCGCCGTCATCATCATGAACCATCCTCCATCACCAATTTCATGATGCTCACTGCCGTGCGTGAGTAATTCCATCGTAGGCTTGCTGGACGGTGATGGGTTGGATGAGATTTATCATGTAATCGAGTTAGTTTTGTTAGGGTTTGATCCCTAGTATCCACTATGTTCTGAGATTGATGTTGCTATGACTTTGCTATGCTTAATGCTTGTCACTAGGGCCCGAGTGCCATGATTTCAGCTCTGAACCTATTATGTTTTCATGAATATATGTGTGTTCTTGATCCTATCTTGCAAGTCTATAGTCACCTACTATGTGTTATGATCCGGCAACCCCGAAGTGACAATAATCGGGACCACTCTCGGTGATGACCATAGTTTGAGGAGTTCATGTATTCACTATGTGCTAATGCTTTGTTCTGGTTCTCTATTAAAAGGAGGCCTTAATATCCCTTAGTTTCCAATAGGACCCCGCTGGCACGGGAGGGTAGGACAAAAGATGTCATGCAAGTTCTTTTCCATAAGCACGTTTGACTATATACGGAATACATGCCTACATTACATTGATGAATTGGAGCTAGTTCTGTGTCACCCTATGTTATGACTATTACATGACGAACCACATCCGGCATAATTATCCATCGCTAATCCGGTGTCTACGAGATTTCCATATACTGGTTCTCACTTATTTACTTTTCCGTTGCTACTATTACAATCACTACAAAATACCAAAAACATTCCTTTTACTGTCTTTAATTTTGTTACCGTTACCACCACTATCATATTACTTTGCTACTAAACACTCTACTGCAGATACTAAGTTTCCAGGTGTGGTTGAAAACTCAGCTGCTAATACTTGAGAATATTTGTTGGCTCCCCTTGTGTCGAATCAATAAATTTGGGTTGAATACTCTACCCTCGAAAACTGTTGTGATCCCCTATACTTGTGGGTTATCAAGACCTTTTTCTGGCGCCGTTGCCGGGGAGCATAGCTCTATTCTTTGAGTCACTTGGGATTTATATCTGCTGGACTCTATGAAGAACTTGAAAGACAATCGAACTACTATTTTGCCCTCAACTACGAGGGGAGGTAAGGAACTGCCATCTAGCTCTGCACTAGATTCTCCTTCGGTTATAAGTAAGCTTGCGACACCTAAACCTACTACTGCTATGAATTATGATATGTCGCATGTTATTGATGATGCCACTTCTGCTATGCATGATACTTATGATGAAACTACTTCTATGCTTGATACTACTGTGCCCCTTGGTGAATTTCTTGATGAGCAAATTGCTAGGTCTAGAGAAAGAGAAATTATTGAACCTGAATACGATGATGATAGTGATGATGAGAATATGCCTGCTATTCCTGATGGTTATCTTTTTGATGTGGAATCTTCTGCAGCTATTTTTGCTTGCCAGGATAGATATGAACTTAAGAGGTTGCTAGTTAAATGGAGTAAATAATCTCTTAGAGATAGAATGAGACCTGACCCTGCTTTTGCTACTTCACCTATCTGTTCTGTTGATCCAGATATAATTACTTTGGTTGAATCTGATCCTTTTTATGGCTATGAATCTGGAACTATTGTGGCACATCTTACTAAGTTAAATGATATAGCTGCCCTGTTTACTAATAATGAGAGATCGCGCTACCTTTATTTACTCAAAATATTTCCTTTCTCATTAAAGGGTGATGCTAAGATATGGTTTAATTCTCTTGATCCTGGTTGTGTGCAAAGTCCCCAGGATATGATTTATTACTTCTCTGCTAAATATTTCCCTGCTCATAAGAAACAAGCTGCTTTGAGGGAAATATACAACTTCGTGCAAATTGAAGAAGAGAGTCTCCCACAAGCTTGTGGGAGGCTTCTCAAGTTACTTAATGCTTTGCCTGATCATCCTCTTAAGAAACCTGAAATACTTGATATCTTTTATAATGGACTAATTGATGCTTCCAGAGATTACCTGGACAGTTGTGCTGGTTCTCTTTTTAGGGAAAGAACACCGGATGAAGCTGAAATTCTATTGAATAATATGTTGACAAATGAAAATAATTGGGCACCTCCTGAGCCACCTCCCGAGCCAGCTCCAGAGCCAATTACTGAGCCTATTCCTAAACCAACTCCGAAGAAGAGAGGTGTTCTATTTCTCAGTCCCGAAGATATGCAAGAGGCAAAGAAATCTATGAAAGAAAAAGGCATTAAAGCTGAAGATGTTAAGAATTTACCTCCTATTGAAGAAATACACGGCCTTAATTTACCACCTGTTGAAGAAGTATATGATCTCAACTACTTATTTACTGAAGAACCTCCCGATATCCCGACACATGTAGCAAAGGTAAATTCTCTCTATAGATATGATAAAGCTGAAGTTCCTCCTACTAAAATTGCTAGTCAGTGCTTGGATGAGTTTGATGACTTTATGTTTAAGCAAGATGACTTTAATGCTTATTTTGGTAGACAATTAAAACAAGATGCTCATATGATTAAACGCTTGGGTGATTATATGGCTGATATTAGAGGTGAACTTAAACTTGTTAGCAAACATGCTTATATGGTTACCATTCAAGTAGAACAAGTACTTAAAGCTCAGAAAGAAGTGCTTGATGAAATGAATAGTAAGAAAAATGATTATGCTGTTGGAGTGGCTACTAGAACTGGTAGAATGACTCAGGAAGCTTTGTATCCCGAAGTCCACCCTAAGAGAATCGAGCAAGATTCTCAGAGAAATAATATTGATGTACCTAGTTCTTCTAAGAGGAAGAAAAAGAAAAATGATAGGACTTTGCAAACTTCTAGTGAACCTATTGCTGAACCACCTGAGAATCTGAATGATATATCTATTTCTGATGCTGAAACACAATCAGGTGATGAACATGAACCTAGTGATAATGTTAATGATGATGTTCATGTTGATGCTCAACCTAGTAATCATAATGATGTAGAGATTGAACCTGTTGTTGATCTTGATAACCCACAATCAAAGAATCAACGTTATGATAAAAGAGACTTTGTTGCTAGGAAACATGGTAAAGAAAGGGAACCATGGGTTCAGAAACCCATGCCTTTTCCTCCGAAACCATCCAAGAAAAAGGATGATGAGGATTTTGAGAGCTTTGCTGAAATGATTAGACCCATCTTTTTGCGTATGCGATGAACTGATGTGCTCAAAACAAATCCTTATGCTAAGTATATGAAGGATATTATAACTAATAAAAGAAAGATACCTGAAGCTGAAATTTCCACCATGCTTGCTAATTATACTTTTAAGGGTGGAATACCAAAGAAACTTGGAGATCCCGGAGTACCTACTATACCATGCTCCATTAAGAGAAATTATGTTAAAACCGCTTTATGTGATCTTGGAGCCGGTGTTAGTGTTATGCCTCTCTCTTTATATCATAGACTTGACTTGAATAACTTGACACCTACTGAAATATCTTTGCAAATGGTTGATAAATCAACTGCTATACCTGTCGGTATTTGTGAGGATGTGCCTGTTGTGGGTGCAAACGTTACTATTTTAACGGACTTTATTATTCTTGATATTCCCGAGGATGATAGTATGTCTATTTTCTTGGAAGACCCTTTCTTAATACTGCAGGGGCTGTTATAGATTGCAACAAAGGCAATGTCACTTTTCATGTTAATGGCAATGAGCACATGGTACACTTCCCGAGGAAACAACCTCAAGTTTATAGTATCAACTCTATTGGAGGTTTTGAATTTCCTCTCCCTACTGTCAAGAAAAAGTATGATATTCTTATTGTTGGGGATTTTCATATCCCCGTTGAGGTAACTTAGTGCTGTTCGAAATTTCTCCAGTTCCATGATTATCGGAATGAGTTTGTTAACAAGACTTGATCAACCTTGTTAGTGGATTCTTTTTGATGAGCATGAGATGGATGAAACTAGAAGCACAACCTTCTGTACCCTCTTTACATTTTCTGTTATTTAGTTGAAATAAAGTAAAATAGTACTTTTCTGTCTGTCTCTTGACTTATCCGTGCAATATAAAAATATCCCGAAAATAAAATTCCTCAGAATGCCATGCCAATTTAATATGATTTTTTCGGGAATATTTGAGGATTTACTATGCAGAAATTACCGCGGGGGGAGCTGCCACCTGGCCACGAGGGTGGAGGGCGCACCCTACCCCCTGGGCGCGCCCCCGCTACCTCGTGGGCCCATGGTGGCCCTCCTCCACTTATTCTTGCACCCATCTTCTTCGTCTGTCTCACACAAACACGAAAAACCAACTCAAGCACAAGTTCCAGCCCCCATTGCTGTGATTTTCGATCTCCTTGCTCAAAGCACCTCTCGCAAAACTGCTTGGGGAGATTGTTCCTTGGTATGTGACTCCTCCATTGGTCCAATTAGTTTTTGTCCTAGTGCTTTATTCATTGCAATTTTGTGCTACATAGGTGACCATGTTCTTGAGCTTGCATGTCAAATTTATATGATTCCAAGTAGTTCCAATGCTTTATATAGGCTCTAGGCACTTGTAGGAGTTGTTGCTATCAATTTCATTGAAGTTGGTTCACTTTTATTTGAAGTTACTAAAAATTTCAGATTGTTTCAGAAAATAATGAAGAGACTTTTGAGGGCCTCGTCGAGCCGAAGCTCGAAGGAAAAACAAAAGGAAGAAGAGCAGAAGCCCAAATTTAATTTGCCTCGCACCGCGGAGGTCCGGCCGTGCGAATGGCCTTCCGATGACTTTTTGAGGAGAGCCGGGATTTATGAGGATTTCTATTTATTGATTGAGAACGCCAGCCTCACCGACTTCCTCCGCGACCAACGTCATCAGTATCTCTTACTCACAAATACTTTTGTGCAAAACTTCTACTTTTTCCCTAAGAAATCACCTCCAACAGTAGAATTTCATTTATATGACGTTGTTAAAGAGATGACATTAGCTGAATTCTACGAGGTTTGCAGAATACCCTTTGAGGGCACCTTAGATGAACCCCACCATAACGAAGTAGAAGCTTTTATTAACACTATCACTGTGGGAGAAACCAGGAAGGTTTCTGATGCAAGGATCACTAGCATACATTTTCCTGTTTTATGCTACTTTGCCTTATTTGCTAGTCGTTGCTTAATTGGACGCGGAAACTGTGGGAACCTTAGTATTCCTGATATTATTATTTTGTTCCATAGTTTATACCGCAATAACTCTGTTAGTATGGGTGGAATTGTTGTTAGATGGTTGAGTCTGAACCGTACTAAGGGCCCCATCTTTGGAGGCATTTATGCTTCACGCCTAGCTGAACATTTTGAAATATTTATTAGGCATGAGGAGAAAGAAGAAACAACACTGCCCGTACTTATTTAGATTATAAGAGTATGATAGCGCATGATTTTCTTGTTAAGAGTCGCGAAGGGGAGCTCAAATACAAATTATACTTTGATAAACATCACCCTGAGACTATTACTTTGCCTGCTCCTTCTTTGTTTAATTTATCTGCAGGACCTCACATCGTTCCGTGGTCCGCTGTTCAAGCCTATCGGAATCCCGCACCAGTCCCGGAACCGGAGCCACAAGATGAGCCTCCACGACTATCTGTTTATTCTTGGGATCCAGAGGAGGTTGCCAGCCAGTGGCAGCCGGAGCCTTCTTCGTCACAGTATGACGCCAGCTTCACCTATGGATATCCGCCAGATTATCCCTGGCAATAGACCAACTTAGGCCAAAAGCCTAAGCTTGGGGGAGTACGTATTTCCCACCGACATTACATTCATGTTCACACACTCTCATTGCTAGATGTCGGTGCTCATACTCTTTTACTGTAATATCCATGCTAGTTTATTTTATTTTTCCTGCTTTCTTGTGTGTTTGATATACCTTAAGAAAAAACCAAAAAAATTAGTAGTAGTTTATTTCTTTGCTGTAGTAATTAAAAAGAAAACCCAAAAATATTTCCCGTTCTTCTTTTGTTTGTTGGGAGCTTTTCCGTGTAAATAGTTTTTATTTCTTTTCCTTTCTTTGGGGGTCTAGAAGACCATATTGAAAATGCTTAGTGGCTCTTATATGCATGATTGCTTATTTAACTTAGAGCCCATATTACTTGTCTTCTCTCTTGAGTCGAATGCTTGTAGATTCCAGCTTAGTCCAATGCACATGCACTCTTATTATTATACACATCGTTCGGTCGTGCAAGTGAAAGGCAATAATGATGATATATGATGGACTTATTGGGATGAGAAAAGCTGGTATGAACTCGACCTCTCTTGCTTTTGTAAATATGATGATTCATCGTTCCTGAGTTAGCTATTATGAAGTAAACATATTTGCAATGACATTTAGAGATTATAGTTGCTTGTGCCATGCTTGATTAGCTATGAGTTATAATGGTTTACCTTGCTTGCCAACATGCTATCAGAATGATTATGATGTGGTATATATGATGGGATGGTATCCTCCTTTAAATGAATTGAGTGACTCGACTTGGCACATGTTCATGCATGTAGTTGAATCAAATCAACATAGCCTCCATGATATTTATGTTCATGGTAGATTATATCCTACTCATGCTTGTGTTCGGTGTAAATTAATTTTAATGCTTGTTTACGGCTTGTTGTCGCTCTCTCAGTTGGTCGCTTCCCAGTCTTTTGCTAGCCTTCACCTGTACTAAGCGGGAATACTGTTTGTGCGTCCAAACTCCTTAAACCCCAAAGTTGTTCCATATGAGTCCACTATACCTTCCTATATGCGGTATCTACCTGCCGTTCCAAGTAAATTTGTATGTGCCAAACTCCAAACCTTCAAATGAAATTTTGTTTTGTATGCTCGAGCAGCTCATGTTTCAACTAGGGCTGCCCTTATCTTCCATGTTAGGTGGTTACTCTCAAGAGGAGTGGACTCCGCTCCTCATCAACGAGAAAAATGGTTGGTCGCCAGGATGCCCAGTCCCATGCTTTATGCAAACTAAATCAAAATAACTGCAAACAAAACTCCCCCTGGGACCCGTTGAATGTTGGAGGCACTTGTTGTTTCAAGCAAGCCATGGATTGATGCTTGTGGAGGAGGGGGAGTATAAAATTTACCATTCTGTTTGGGAACCGCCTATAATTTGTTTAGCATGGAAGATATCGTCATCTCATAGTTGTTGCGTTGACAGCAAAAGTATGCCGCTCAAAATGTTATTCAGTCTCTATTTTAAAACCGAGCTCTGGCACCTCTACAAATCCCTGCTTCCCTCTGCGAAGGGCCTATCTATTTACTTTTATGTTGAGTCATCATCCTTCTTATTAAAAAGCACCCGCTGGAGAGCACACTGTTGTTTGCATTCATTATAATTGGTTTATATTGGGTATGACTTGACTGGATCTCTTTTACCATGAATTACAATGTTTAGTCAGTCCTTGATCTTTAAAGGTGCTCTGCATTTATGTTTTGCGGTCTCAGAAAGGGCTAGCGAGATACCATTTTGTTATATCATATTATTATTATTTTGAGAAAGTGTTGTCATCCGAGTTTTGCTATTATGGCTGCTAGCTGATTATGCTATTGATATGAGTAATTATGAGACCTACATGTTATTGTGAGTATGGTTAGTTCATAATATTGCTGAAACTTGAATGCTGGCTTTTCATGTTTACAACGACAAGAGCAAACAGAGTTTGTAAAAGTTTTTCTTTTTCTCTTTCAGTTTGTCAACTGAATTGCTTGAGGACAAGCAAGGGTTTAAGCTTGGGGGAGTTGATACGTCTCCGTCCTATCTACTATTACAAACACTTTTACCCTTGTTTTGGACTCTAACTTGTATGATTTGAATGGAACTAACCCGGACTGACGCTGTTTTCAGCAGAATTGCCATGGTGTTGTTTTATGTGCAGAAAATAAAAGTTCTCGGAATGACCTGAAACTCCACGGAACACCTTAGAAAAAACAATAAAAAATCCTCGCCAAAGATGAAGACCAGGGGGCCCACACCCTGTCCACGAGGGTGGTGTCGGATTTCGGGTTCCGGCAGACCCTCTAGGTTCAAACACTGGGGTGCGTGCAGAGATCTCGCCCTCTACCTACCTGCACCTGGTCGCCTCGCTAGGATCTAAGCTATGAAAGGAACAACACAAGAGACACAGGGTTTATACTAGTTTGGGCCACCATTGTGGTGTAATACCCTACTCTAGTTTGTGGTGTGGTGGATTGCCTCTTGGGCTGATGATGAACAATACAAGGAAGAACAGCCTCCCAAGGGTCTGTTCTTGGCTGGTGCGATGAACTGCTAGGGGGAGTTCAGTCACTCTTTCTGCTGGTTTTCAGATTGCCTCTACCTTGTGGGTGGCTAGTCCTTTTATAGGCAAAGGCCCTGGGCCTCTTCCCAAATATTGAGCAGGAAGAGCGCCAACAATTGGCCATTTTGAAGAGGAACATCTAGTACACTTATCCTGACAAAAGTTGGTCCTCGCCTGTCAAAGGCTCTGGTGGTGACGCCGGCTTGGGCTCCACAATGACTTCCTTCCTACCGTTGCGACGGTCTTGGTCTTGTTGCACCAAAACGGATGCCTTTGCTTGATGCTCTCGCCTGCGCTTGCTCCCTTTGCACCAAAGAGGAAAGGAGGACACTGCGCGGGCTGGCACCCTCCTGGCGCCCTTGGTCGTCATGGCTTGCGTCATGGGCACCTCGTGAGGTACCCCGCCTTGATCTCTCTGCCTCCTCGCGAGCCAGCCTGACGAGGCTGTGCCTGAGGAAGCTCCCTGTCGTCCACCCCGCAAGGCTTGGCCCCTCGCAAGGGTCTTGAGCTTGTGCTGATGAAGATGGGCCGTGCTGGGCCGCCCCTTGAGCCACGCCGCAGGCTGCAGGCAGGCAAGTCTGGGGACCCCCATTCCCAGAACGCCGACAGTAGCCCACGGGCCGAAGGCGCGCCTAGACTTGGCTGAGCAGAGAAGCGAAGGGGCAAGTGCAAAGCGCCATGGTCCCTAACAGCCTGCAGCCTCGGGCGCCGCGTGGCGGTTGGTTGGACGTGGGCGGCTCTACTTCCCCACGATGCCTCGGCGACTTCACGAATTGACAAGTGCCTGCATGCAAAGCGGGTCATGATTACCTGCGATCATGGAGGCCGGCGGTTGGCCTCCTCCGGCTATAAGTACGGAACAGCGCGTGCCCTTCCAGTCCATCTCTTCTTGCTTCTCCTTCTTGTCCGTCCTTGCTCCACCTTGCCGCAATGGCTCCGATCCGCCGGTTCTCCGCGGAAGAGAAGGGAAAGGCTCCCCGAGAGGGTCCCCACCCGCTTCCGCCGAAGAAACGGCTAGCCCTATGCTGTCGAGGTGAGGGCGCCCGGCAGGAGGAGTCGAGGCCTTGGTGTGAGCGGCCGCCGACAGGGTTCCCGCTGCCCTTGTATGCCCACCTTGAGGGCCCTGCAGGAGTTGATGTCGAGCGCCATGGACGACGCCGCCGTCGACGCCGGCGGGTCACAGCGGTGCGCGTTGTCCCTCCTGGAGTTCATGCCGAGGGCTCCTCCCGAGAGTTTGTGCTCCACGCCGCCATGCCTCCTCAGTCTTGGATTCGCCTTCCTCCCTCCTTCGCCTTCGTGATGCCGTAGGGGGGATACTTGGAGCTCTGGTTGCAGCACACCAGCTGCAACACCCTCGCGACCGAAGCGGAGGTCGCGGTCGTCGCCTCGGGCAAAGTCTTCATGACTCGAGGATGGGGCGAGATCGCCCGGGTCTGCAGGACGAGGGGCGCCCTTGCGATCCACCTGGAGTATGACGGCGCTTCCATGATGCTCTTCAAGGTCTTCCATGCGGACGGACGCCGGCTAGAGTGCTGCCCTGAGAGGGGTGGTCGGGGCCCTGCCGCGGCGACACCAGGCTCGCCGTTTGCTCCCTCAGCGGCTCCTCAGGCGTTCGGGACTCCGGAGACGAGCGACGACAGCTACGAGCCCCCAAGCCTGCGCCGTTCTCGGAGCAGGACGGGCTCGTTAGGCCGCCGCCACCTCTGATCTGGATGAGGTTGGCGCAGGTGCCTGACGGCCCACTGTTGATGATGGCGTCTCTTGCAGATGCACGTGTAGTTAGCGTTCTCTAGGACCTGTTCCCTCTATTCCCTGCGAGGAGTCGGAAAGCGCACCCCGTGGGGGCTTGTAAGATGCCTGTAGTTCTGTTTTTTAATTTAGTCCTTGCCATGAAGTAGTGCAAGATGCTTATTCCGTCTTAGCTTAGTTCTTCCTTTCGAACCTCACGAGGGCTTGGTGCTCTGCGCCGATAGGTCCTGGTCCCAAGGCAGGCTTCAGCCGTCGCTGGTATGCCAGGTCGCGCTGCCGTGGTCAAGGCCAGGAGGTGAGCGGCCCGGGGTCCAGTAAGAGCCCATGAGTCGCGATGCTCAGGAGGTCCCCTTTAGCACTCAAGCAGCCATCGTTCGGTGAGAAAGGAGGGCGAAGTTGCTAACACGGGATTGCATTGGATGCTGGGACGATGCTGCGATAGCTAGTGTTTCCGGAGGGTGACTTATCTAGAGAGTCAGTAACCGCTTCCTGGTGCGGCGCTAGGTCCGCGCATCGGCCGGCGAGGGGTTGCCTGGCGAGGTCCCCGCGTGCCTCTTCCCACTCGCCTTTGCTCCCCTTTCTACTCTACGTCCTCGGGTCCCGGCCCTCGAGCGGGTCTCAGCCGTTGCTGGTATGCCAGGTCGCGATGCCGTGGACAAGGCCAGAGGGTGAGGGCTGGAGAGCCAGTAGGAGCCCATGAGTCGCGATGCTCAGGTACCCCCCGTTAACGTGCAAGCGGTTCGCACGAATGAGAGTGAAGAAGATGCCGTGAGGGCCTCGCCTGGCGCTGCTCCTTGAAGGGATCCTGCAGGCCCACCACAAGAAGAACAAGAGTCCGCTAGACAAGCGGCAGTCAGCCGTTGGTTGCTTTGGAGAGGTGACAAGGCACTGAAGGCCTGACAAGGTGGCACTGTGCGGGGCTGCTGCGGCCAGATCTCAGTCATTCAGGTTTTTCGGTGTTGCAGGGACGGACCGATGCGCAAGCGTCGTGCCGTTGGGGAGCAGCTCCATCGGTTGGTGTCAGTTGAGCGGGCAACTAGGTCAAGCACGTTAATCACGAAGAAGCGAGTTCATTTAGATAGATGCAGGGAACCCATATATCGCTTGGTCTGGCCCGAGCGACTTGGGGATGATGCAGCCCGAGGGGCGCCCCCAACAAAGTAAGCTAGGAACATAAAGTAAAAAGGGGATACATGCCGTAGGGACGGACCCACGCGGCCTGGGAATAATGCAGCCCCGGGGGGCGCTCCCAACTAGAAACGAAACTGAAGGATGTCACTTGATAGCGTTGAAGACGAAGGGGTGTTGAAGTAGCGGACGTCGTGGGCTGCGGAAGCCGATCTTCACGAGCCCCCAGGCCCAGGAGCCTCGGGAGGTTCCGGAGGTGCTGGTGGCTCCTCATGGACCATCCCCATCTCCGCCAGTACTGCGGAATGCTGGCCTCCTGAGCCTCCAGGATGCTCCCCATGAGGCGCTGGTAAGTGACGGCCGTGTTCGGCAAGCCGTAGGGCATGCGAACGTAGCTGTGGGGTGGGCCTTCACAGCGCCCCGCGCGTGAGGGCCAGCAGCGCTCCTGAGAGGCGGCTCGGTTGAGCCCTGGGATGTCGATGCAGACGTGCAGCCCACCATCCTTGCCTGGATGGGGAGCTGTGGCGGGTAAGCGCGGCGGCTGCCACTCATGACTCTTGACTCCTGCAACTCCTGCGTGATCTGACTGACGAACTCCTGAGGGTTTGGCCCTCCTTGCCTTGCTCCTTCCTGAGGGAAACGTGCTTTGAAACACGCCTCCAAGTGGTGCCCAAGCGCCTCCCTCGTGACCTTAGCAAGGTTGGTGGCCCTCTAGGAGGGAGACCCCGAGCCTTGCTTGAGGAGGGCGCCGGGCGCGCCTTCCTATGCGACAGAAGGAGGTGCCCCTTGAGCAGGCGCAGACCCTGAGGGGCCTGCCTCCTGAGGGGTCGGGCCTGGCGATGTCTTCTTCTTCTTGGGAACGGTCTCAGGGAGCCTCCCGCTCCCGTGATCCGGGTCTTCAAGTGATGCGGCCTGAAAAGCTCGCTCCAGGGAGCACACTGCGTCTCTTTCTTCACAAGGTACCGTGATGACTCCGCCGCTTCCTGGCATCTTGAGGACATTGTAGCCGTGATGAGTCACGACCATGAACTTGGCGAGAGCTGGGTACCCGAGGATGGCGTTGTATGGTAGGAGAATGTGGGTGACGTCGAAGTCGATGAGCTCGGTGCGGTAGTTGTCTCGCGCCCCGAAGGTGACAAGGAGGCGGACCTGCCCAATCGGAACCGTGGAGCCATCGGTGACTCCGGGGAAAGGCTTGGTTGGCTGAAGCTGATTGTAAGGCACTTGGAGATTGTTGAATGTCTCTACGGACAGGACGTTGAGCCCTGCCCCGCTGTCGATGAGGGTCCTGGTGACTTGCACGTTGCTGATGATTGGGGAGGAAAGCATCAGGAGGGATCCTGCTGTGGCCGCTCACTTGAGCTGAACTGCTGAGCTGAACGTGATGGCGCATGCTGACCACCTGAGAGGGCGCGTGGCTTCGAGCTTGGGGAGGACTGCATTCACTTCGCGGGCGAACTGCTTGAAGATGCATTGCGAGGCTGGGGCTTGAGCTCCGCCCAAGATGCAGGCGATCGCGCGCGGCTCCTGGAAGCCCCCAGCCCCCTCGTCTTGATGATGGTCCTCGTTTCTCCTTGGCTGCGGCGGCAGAGGAGGGAGGCCTGCGTTTCCTTGCGGACGATCCTCGTGAGGCTGATCCCTCCAGGCTCCCTCGCAAGGCTGATCCTGCCAGCGATCCTCGCGAGGTCGGTCGCGCCACCCTTGGCGAGGGCCGCGGTCTTCCCAGCGTCCCGCGTTCCTTCCTCCTCCTCGGCCGTAGCCTCGATCGTTGCGATCGGGGCGTCGGCCGATCCTCCCTTCTCGCACGGCTCGGAGCTCTTGACATTGGTTGGTGTTGTGGGTGTGGAGGTCATGGTACACACAGTACCGGCTGCCCTTGGAAGACTCGGGCTGATCTCTGCCCCGCTTGGTGTCTGGTTCTACCGCGAGCACGGCAGCCCCCTTGTGCTTCACGTCCTTGGCCTTGGATTTCTTCTCTTCTGGGTCTGTGGCTGGCAGCTCGAGGAGGGAAAGGCACCCTTCCTCAGCCCTGGTGCACTTGGTCGCCAAGTTGAACATCTCCAAGGAAGTGCACAGATTTTCATGCATCGCCAGCTCCTCCTTCATCTTGACGTCATGCACACCGTCCGAGAAGGCTGAGATGATGGCCTCCTCGGTCACCTTGGGAATCTTGAGGCGTGTGTTGTTGAAGCGCTGGATGTACTTCTGCAGGGTCTCCCCTGGTTGCTGCTTGATGCGGCGCATGTCGCTCACGGCAGGTGGCCGGTCACGAGTACCTAGGAAGTTGGCGATGAAGCGGGTGCGCATCTCGTCCCAGGAGGAGATCGTGCCAGGAGCCAGGTTCAGGAGCCAGGTGCGGGCCCCGTCCTTGAGTGCCATGGGAAACCAGTTCGCATGACCTTCTCTTCCCCGTTGGCGGCTTTGATGCCCAGCTCGTAGAGCTGGAGGAACTCCGCAGGGTCGGCCGTGCCATCGTAGCGAGGAGGCAGGTCTGGCTTGAACTTGCCAGGCCACGCGACACTGTGCTGCTCGGTGGTGAAGGCGTGGCAGCCTGCTGTGGCCACGGGAGGCCTTTGGTGACGAATAGCTTGGTCTTGCGGGTCTCTATGCGTTGCAGCTGGGAGCAACGCGGGGTCTTGGCGTGCTGGAACAGGAGCGTGGTCGTGACGGGCCGGAGCAGGGAGCACTCGGGCAGCTTCTTGGGGGCGAGGGACCTCTTGGCAACTCTGCTCTTGCCGCGCTGGCGCCGGACGGAGTGGGTTCCACCCAGAGGCCACGTGCCTTGGGGCCAGGGCACCTTCTTGAGGGGGAGGAGGCTGAGGCGCCCTCGGAGCTTCATCGCCCGCGCAGGGCGGGGTGCGGTGCAGCGAGAAGGACGACGCGGGTGAGCCCCCTGCAGCGCGGACGAGCTCGGCGACGCGGTCGGGCCACTCTTCGTAGACGTCATCGACTGGGCGGTAGTGCAGGAACTCGTTTGCCGCAATGAGCGTAGCTCGAGCCTCCATAGGCGCGCGGAGTGCACGGGATGAAGAACCAGCTGGGGTGAGTGAGGGCATAGTAGTGCGGCCATCTCGCCTCACAGACGGATGCTGGGACGATGCTTGCTGCTCGTTCCCCGCCGGGCCAGTGGCGGCGTTGACGGCATGCGACGGGGAACCGCAGGGGCGACCGCCGATGGGGGCCGTCTGGGCGACGCGGGAAGCGAGAGCGGCTCAGCGCTCGGCGTGGGCCCGACGAGCATCTGACATGGATGCGATGGTCGGTGAAGAACAGGGCGGCGGAAGACGAATTCCGGCGCACCCCTACCTGGCGCGCCAAATGTTGGATTTCGGGTTCCGGTAGACCCTCTAGGTTCGAACATTGGGGTGCGCACGGAGATCTCGCCCTCTACCTACCTGCACCTCGCCGCCTCGCTAGGATCTAAGCTATGAAAGGAATAACACAAGAGACACAGGGTTTATACTAGTTCGGGCCACCATTGTGGTGTAATACCCTACTCTAGTTTGTGGTGTGGTGGATTGCCTCTTGGGCTGATGATGAACAATACAAGGAAGAACAGCCTCGCGAGGGTCTGTTCTTGGCCGGTGCGATGAACTGCTAGGGGGAGTTCAGTCGCTCTTTCTGCTGGTTTTCAGATTGCCTCTACCTTGTGGGTGGCTAGTCCTATTTATAGGAAAAGGCCCTGGACCTCTTCCCAAATATTGAGCGGGAAGGGCGCCAACAATTGGCCATTTTGAAGGGGAACATCCAATACACTTATCCTGACTAAAGTTGGTCCTCGCCTGTCAAAGGCTCTGGTGGTGACGTCGGCTTGGGATCCACAATGACTTCCTTCCTGCCGTTGTGACGGTTTTGGTCTTGTTGCACCAAAACGGATGCCTTTGCTTGATGCTCTCGCCTGCACTTGCTCCCTTTGCACCAAAGAGGAAAGGAGGACACTGTGTGGGCTGGCGCCCGCCTAGCGCCCTTGGTCGTCATGGCTTGCATCATGGGCACCTCGTGAGGTACCCCGCCTTGATCTCTCCGCCTCCTCGCGAGCCATCCTGACGAGGCTGTGCCTGAGGAAGCTCCCTGTCGTCCACCCCACGAGGGTTGGCCCCTCGGGAGGGTCTTGAGCTCGTGCTGATGAAGATGGGCCGTGCTGGGCCGCCCCTTGAGCCACGCCGCAGGCCGCAGGCAGGCAAGTCTGGGGACCCCCGTTCCCAGAACGCCGACAAGTGGGGGGTGCCCCCTGGGCGCGCCCCCTACCTCGTGGGCCCCCTGGTGGCCCTCCGATGCCAACTCCAACTCCATATATTGGCTTTCGCGGAGAAAAAAAATTAGAGAGAAGAAATCATCGCGTTTTACGATACGGAGCCATCGCCAAGCCCTAATCTCTCTCGGGAGGGCTGATCTGGAGTCTGTTCGGGGCTCCGGAGAGGGGGATTCATCGCCGTCGTCATCATTAACCATCCTCCATCGCCAATTTCATGATGCTCACCGCCGTGCGTGAGTAATTCCATCATAGGCTTGCTAGACGGTGATGGGTTGGATGAGATTTAGCATGTAATCGAGTTAGCTTTGTTAGGGTTTGATCCCTAGTATCCACTATGTTCTGAGATTGATGTTGCTATGACTTTGCTATGCTTAATGCTTGTCACTAGGGCCCGAGTGCCATGATTTCAGATCTGAACCTATTATGTTTTCATGAATATATGTGTGTTCTTGATCGTATCTTGCAAGTCTATAGTCACCTACTATGTGTTATGATCCGGCAACCCCGAAGTGACAATAATTGGGACCACTCCCGGTGATGACCATAGTTTGAGGAGTTCATGTATTCACTATGTGCTAATGCTTTGTTCCGGTTCTCTATTAAAAGGAGGCCTTAATATCCCTTAGTTTCCAATAGGACCCCGCTGCCACGGGAGGGTAGGACAAAAGATGTCATGCAAGTTCTTTTCCATAAGCACGTATGACTATATTCGGAATACATGCCTACATTACATCGATGAATTGGAGCTAGTTCTGTGTCATCCTATGTTATGACTATTACATGACGAACCACATCCGACATAATTATCCATCACTGATCCGGTGCCTACAAGTTTTCCATATACTGGTTCTCGCTTATTTACTTTCCCGTTGCTACTGTTACAATCACTACAAAATACCAAAAACATTACTTTTGCTGTCTTTACTTTTGTTACCGTTACCACCACTATCATATTACTTCTCTACTAAACACTTTGCTGCAGATACTAAGTTTCCAGGTGTGGTTGAATTGACAACTCAGCTGCTAATACTTGAGAATATTCTTTGGCTCCCCTTGTGTCGAATCAATAAATTTGGGTTGAATACTCTACCCTCGAAATTTGTTGCGATCCCCTATACTTGTGGGTTATCAAGACCTTTTTCTGGCGCCGTTGCCGGGGAGCATAGCTCTATTCCTTGAGTTACTTGGGATTTATATCTGCTGGACACTATGAAGAATTTGAAAGACGCTAAGACAACAATTTATCCCTCAACTACGACGGGAGGTAAGGAACTGCCATCTAGCTCTGCACTTGATTCACCTTCTGTTATGAGTAAGTTAGCGACACATAAACCTGCTTTTGCTATTCGTTCTGATATGTCGCATGTTATTGATGATGCCACTTCTGCTATGCATGATACTTATGATGAAACTACTTCTATGCTTGATACTACTGTGCCCCTTGGTGAATTTCTAGATGAGCAAATTTCTAGGTCTAGAGAAAGAGAAATTATTGAATCTGAATACAATTATAAAAGTGATGATGAAGATATGCCTGCTATTCCTGAGGGTTATCTTTTTGATGCGGAATCTTCTGCAGCTATTTTTGCCTGCCAAGATAGATATGAACTTAAGAGGCTGCTAATTAAATGGAGTAAAGAATCTCTTAGAGATAGAATGAAACCCGACCCTGCTTTTGCTACTTCACCTATCTGTGTTCCCGATAAGGATTATTATGAATTTTCTGTTGATCCAGATATAATTACTTTGGTTGAATCTGATCCTTTTTATGGCTATGAATCCGAAACTGTTGTGGCACATCTTACTAAGTTAAATGATATAGCCGCCCTGTTTACAAATGATGAGAGATCGCACTACTTATATATACTCAAAATATTTCCGTTCTCATTAAAGGGTGATGCTAAGATATGGTTTAATTTTCTTGATCCTGGTTGTGTGTGTAGTCCCCAGGATATGATTTATTACTTCTCTGCTAAATATTTCCCTGCTCATAAGAAAGAAGCTGCCTTGAGGGAAATATACAACTTTGTGCAAACTAAAGAGGAGAGTCTCCCACAAGCTTGGGGGAGGCTTCTCAAGTTACTTAATGCTTTGCCTAATCATCCTCTTACGAAACCGGAAATACTTGATATCTTTTATAATGGACTAACTAATGCTCCCAGAGATTACCTAGATAGTTGTGCTAGTTCTCTTTTCAGGGAAAGAACACCAGATGAAGCTGAAATTCTATTGAATAATATGTTGACAAATGAAAATAATTAGGCACCTCCTGAGCCAGCTCTAGAGCCAATTACTGAGCCTATTCCTAAACCAACTCTGAAGAAGAGAGGTGTTCTATTTCTCAGTCCCGAAGATATGCAAGAGACAAAGAAATCTATGAAACAAAAAGGTATTAAAGCTGAAGATGTTAGGAATTTACCTCCTATTAAAGAAATACACGGTCTTAATTTACCGCCTGTTGAAGAAGTATATGATCTCAATTCTTTATTCACTGAAGAACCTCCTGATCCCGATATCCCGACACAGGTAGTAAAGGTAAATTCTCTCTATAGATATGATAAAGCTGAAGTCCCTCCTACTAAAATTGCTAGTCAGTGCTTGGATGAGTTAGATAACTTTATGTTTAAGCAAGATGACTTTAATGCTTATTTTGGTAGACAATTAAAACAAGATGCTTATATGATTAAACGCTTGGGTGATTATATGGCTAATATTAGAGGTGAACTTAAACTTGTTAGCAAACATGCTTCTATGGTTACCACTCAAGTAGAACAAGTACTTAAAGCTCAAAAAGAAGTGCTTGATGAAATGAATAGTAAGAAAAACGATTATGCTGTTAGAGTGGCTACTAGAACTGGTAGAATGACGCAGGAACCTTTGTATCCTGAAGGCCACCCTAAGAGAATCGAGCAAGATTCTCAGAGAAATAATATCGATGTACCTAGTTCTTCTAAAAGGAAGAAAAAGAAAAATGATAGGACTTTGCAAACTTCTAGTGAACCTATTGCTGAACCACCTGAGAATCCAAATGATATCTCTATGTCTGATGCTGAAACACAATCTGGTAATGAACATGAACCTAGTGAAAATGTTAATGATGATGTTCATGATGATGCTCAACCTAGCAATGATAATGATGCAGAACTTGAACCTGCTATTGATCTTGATAACCCACAATCAAATAATCAACGTTATGATAAAAGAGACTTCGTTGCAAGGAAACATGGTAAAGAAAGGGAACCATGGGTTCAGAAACCCATGCCTTTTCCTCTGAAATCATCCAAGAAAAAGGATGATGAGGATTTTGAGCGCTTTGCTGAAATGATTAGACCTATCTTTTTGCGTATGCGATTAACTGATGTGCTCAAAACAAATCCTTATGCTAAGTATATGAAGGATACCATTACTATTAAAAGAAAGATACCGAAAGCTGAAATTTCCACCATGCTTGCTACTTATACTTTTAAGGGTGGAATACCAACGAAACTTGGAGATCCCGGAGTACCTACTATACCATGCTCCATTAAGAGAAATTATGTTAAAACTGCTTTATGTGATCTTGGAGCCGGTGTTAGTGTTATGCCTCTCTCTCTATATCGTAGACTTGACTTTAATAAGTTGACACCTACTGAAATATCTTTGCAAATGGCTGATAAATCAACTGCTATACCTGTCGGTATTTGTGAGGATGTGCCTGTTGTGGTTGCAAATGTTACTATTTTAACGGACTTTGTTATTCTTGATATTCCCGAGGATGATAGTATGTCTATTATTCTTGGAAGACCTTTTCTTAATACTGCAGGGGCTTTTATTGATTGCAACAAAGGCAATGTCACTTTTCATGTTAAAGGTAACGAGCATACGATACACTTTCCGAGGAAACAACCTCAAGTTTATAGTATCAATTCTATTGAAAAAATTCCATCGATTATATTTGGAGGTTTTGAATTTTCTCTCCCTACTGTCAGGAAGAAATATGATATACTTATTTTTGTGGATGCCCATATCCCCGTTGAGGTAACATAGTGTTATTCGAAATTTCTCCGGTTCCATGTTAATCGGAATGAGTTTGTTAACAAGACTTGATCAACCTTGTTAGTGGATTCTTTTTGATGAGCATGAGATGGATGAAACTAGAAGCACAACCTTCCGTACCCTCTTTATATTTTCTGTTATTTAGTAGAAATAAAGTAAAATAGTATTTTTTCTGTATGTTTCCTGATTTATCCGTGCAATATGAAAATTTCCCGAAAATAAAAGTCCTCAGAATGCCATGCCAATTTAATATGATTTTTTCGGGAATATGTGAGGATTTACTGTGCAAAAATTACCGCGGGGGGAGCTGCCACCTGGCCACGAGGGTGGAGGGCGCGACCTACCCCCCTGGGCGCGCCCCCTGCCTCGTGGGCCCATGGTGGCCCTCCTCCACTTATCCCTGCACCCATCTTCTTCCTCTGCCTCACACAAACACGAAAAACCAACTCAAGCACGAGTTCCAGCCCCTGTTGCTGTGATTTTCGATCTCCTTGCTCAAAGCACCTCTCGCAAAACTGCTCGGGGAGATTGTTCCTTGGTATGTGACTCCTCCATTGGTCCAATTAGTTTTTGTTCTAGTGCTTTATTCATTGCAAATTTATGCTGCATAGGTGACCATGTTCTTGAGATTGCATGTCAAATTCATATGGTTCCAAGTAGTTCTAATGCTTGATATAGGCTCTAGTCAGTTGTGGGAGTAGTTGCTATCAATTTTATTGAAGTTGGTTCACTTTTATTTGAAGTTACTAAAAATTTCAGATTGTTTCAGAAATAATGAAGAGACTTTTGAGGGGCTCGTCGAGCCGAAGCTCGAAGGAAAAACAAAAGGAAGAAGAACAGAAGCCCAAATTTAATTTGCCTCGCACCACGGAGGTCCGGCCGTGTGAATGGCCTTCCGATGACTTCTTGAGGAGAGCCGGGATTTATGAGTATTTCTATTTATTGATTGAGAATGCTGGCCTCACCGACTTCCTCCGCGACCAACGTCATCAGTATCTCTTACTCACAAATACTTTTGTGCAAAACTTCTACTTTTTCCCTAAGAAATCACCTCCTTCAGTAGATTATCATTTATATGATGTTGTTAAGGAGATGCCATTAGCTGAATTTTGCGAGGTTTGCAATATACCCTTTGAGGGCACCTTGGATGAACCACACTGTGACGAAGTAGAAGCTTTTATTAACACTATCACGGTGGGAGAAACCAGGAAGGTTTCTGATGCAAGAATTACTAGCATACATTTTTCCTGTTTTACGCTACTTTTCCTTATTTGCTAGTCGTTGCTTGATTGGTCGTGGGAACTATGGAAACCTTAGTGTTCCTGATGTTATCATTTTGTTCCATGGTTTATAACGCAATAACTCTGTTAGTATGGGTGGAATTGTTGCTAGACGGTTAAGTCTGAACCGTACTAAGGGCCCCGTCTTTGGAGGCATTTATGCTTCACGCCTAGCTGAATATTTTGAAATACCTATTAGGCATGAGGAGAAAAAGGAAACATCGTTGCCCCGTGCTTATTTAGATTATAAGAGTATGCTAGCGCATGATTTTCTTTTTAAGAGTCGTGAAGGGGAGCTCAAATATAAATTGTACTTTGATAAACATCACCCTGAGACTATTACTTTGCCTGCTCCCTCTTTGTTTAACTTGTCTGCAGGTCCTCGCATCGTTCCGTGGGTGGCCATTGAAGCCTATCGAAATCCTGCACCAACCCCGGAGCCGGAGCCACAAGATGACCCTCCACGACAGTCTGTTTATTCTTGGGATCCAGAGGTGGTTGCCAGCCAGTGACAGTCAGAGTCTTCTTCATCGCAGTATGACCCCAGCTACACCTACGGGTATCCGCCAGGTTATCCCTGGCAATAGACCAACTTAGGCCAAAAGCCTAAGCTTGGGGGAGTACGTATTTCCCACCGACATTACATTCATGTTCACACACACTCATTGCTAGATGTCGGTGCTCATACTCTTTCACTGTAATGTCCCTGCTAGATTATTTTCTTTTTCCTGCCTTCTTCTTGTGTGTTCAATAAACCTTAAGAAAAACCAAAAAAAATTAGTAGTAGTTTATTTCTTTGCTATAGTAATTAAAGAGAAAACCCAAAAATATTTGCCATTCTTCTTTTGCTTGTTGGGAGCTTTCCCATGTAAATAGTTTTTATTTCTTTTCTTTTCTTTGGGGGTCAGTAGGAGAAGACCATGATTAAATTGTTGAAGTGGCTCTTATATGCATCATTGTTGATTTAACCAAGAGCCCACATTGCCTTGTCTTCTCCTTTTTATTGAATGCTCGCAGATTCCAGCTTAGTCCAATGCACGTGCACTCTTATTATTATTCACACCGTTCGGTCCTGCAAGTGAAAGGCAATTATGATGATATATGATGGATAGACTGAGATGGGAAAGGCTGGTATGAACTCGACCTCTCTTGTTTTTGTAAATATGATGAGTTCATCGTTCTTGATTCAGCTTATCATGAATAAACATGTTTGCAATGAAAATTAGAGATCGTAGTTGCTCGTGCCATGCTTGATTACCTGTGAGTTATAATGGTTTACCTTGCGTGCCAACATGCTATTAAAATGGTTGTGATGTGGTATGATGGGGTGGTATCCTCCTTTGAATGATTTGAGTGACTTGACTTGACACATGTTCACGCATGTAGTTGAAACAAATCAACATAGCCTTCACGATATTTATGTTCATGGTGGATTATATCCTACTCATGCTTGTATTCAATGTTTATTAATTTTAATGCATGTTCATGACTGTTGTCGCTCTCTAGTTAGTCGCTTCCCAGTCTTTTGCTAGCCTTCACTTGTACTAAGCAGGAATACTGCTTGTGCATCCAATCCCTTAAAACCCAAAGTTATTCCATATGAGTCCACTATACCTTCCTATATGTGGTATTTACCTGCCGTTCCAAGTAAATTTGTATGTGCCAAACTCTAAACCTTCAAATAATCATTCTGTTTTGCATGCTCGAATAGCTCATATATCAACTAGGGTTGCCCTTATCTTCCATGTTAGGTGGGTTATTCTCAAGAGGAGTGGACTTCGCTCCTCATTCACGAGAAAATGGCTGGTCTCCGGGATGCCCAGTCCCATACTTTATGCAAACTAAATCAAAATAATTGCAAACAAAACTCCCCCTGGGACCCGTTGAATGTTGGAGGCACTCGTTGTTTCGAGCAAGCCATGGATTGATGCTTGTGGAGGAGGGGGAGTATAAACTTTACCATTCTGTTTGGGAACCGCCTATAATTTGTTTAGCATGGAAGATATCGTCATCTCTTAGTTGTTATGTTGACAATGAAAGTATGCCGCTCAAAATGTTATTCAATCTCTATTTCAAAACCGAGCTCTGGCACCTCTACAAATCCCTGCTTCCCTCTGCGAAGGCCCTATCTATTTACTTTTATGTTGAGTCATCACCCTCTTATTAAAAGCACTAGCTGGAGAGCACAGTTGTCATTTGCATTCATTACTGTTAATTTATATCGGGTATGACTATGATTGCATCTCTTTTACCATGAATAACAATGTCTAGTCAGTCCTTGATCTTTGAAGGTGCTCTGCATTTACGTTTTGCGGTCTCAGAAAGGGCTAGCGAGATACCATCTTGTTATATCACATTATGATTGTTTTGAGAAAGTGTTGTCATCCGAGATTTATTATTATGGCATGCTAGCGGATTATGTTATTGATATGAGTAGACACGAGACCTAGGAGTTATTGCAAATGTGGTTAGTTATGATCTTTGCTGAAAACTTGAATGCTGGCTTGACATAGTTACAACAACAAGAGCAAACAGAGTTTGTAAAAGTTTTTCTTTTTCTCTTTCAGTTTGTCAACTGAATTGCTTGAGGACAAGCAAGGGTTTAAGCTTGGGGGAGTTGATACGTCTCCGTCATATCTACTTTTCCAAACACTTTTGCCCTTGTTTTGGACTCTAACTTGTATGATTTGAATGGAACTAACCCGGACTGACGTTGTTTTCAGCAGAATTACCATGATGTTGTTTTTTGTGCAGAAAATAAAAGTTCTCGGAATAACCTGAAACTCCACAAAATATCTTAGAATAAATAATAAAAAATCCTCGCCAAAGATGAAGACCAGGGGGCCCACACCCTATCCACAAGGGTGGGCGGGGCGCCCCCTACCTCATGGGCCCCCTGGAGACCCTCCGACACCAACTCCAACTCCATATATTGGCTTTCGGGGAGAAAAAGATCACAGAGAAGAAATCATCGTGTTTTACGATACGGAGCCGCCGCCAAGCCCTAATCTCTCTCGGGAGGGCTGATCTGGAGTCCGTTCGGGGCTCCGGAGAGGGGGATTCGTCACCGTCATCATCATCAACCATCCTCCATCACCAATTTCATGATGCTCACCGCCATGCGTGAGTAATTCCATCGTAGGCTTGCTGGATGGTGATGGGTTGGATGAGATTTAGCATGTAATCGAGTTAGCTTTGTTAGGGTTTGATCCCTAGTATCCACTATGTTCTGAGATTGATGTTGCTATGCCTTTGCTATGCTTAATTCTTGTCACTAGGGCCCGAGTGCCATGATTTCAGATCTGAACCTATTATGTTTTCATGAATATATGTGAGTTCTTGATCCTATCTTGCAAGTCTATAGTCACCTACTATGTGTTATGATCCGGCAACCCCGAAGTGACAATAATCGGGACCACTCCCGGTGATGACCATAGTTTGAGGAGTTCATGTATTCACTATGTGCTAATGCTTTGTTCCGGTTCTCTATTAAAAGGAGGCCTTAATATCCCTTAGTTTCCAATAGGACCCCGCTGCCATGGGAGGGTAGGACAAAAGATGTCATGCAAGTTCTTTTCCATAAGCACATATGACTATATTCGGAATACATGCCTACATTACATCGATGAATTGGAGCTAGTTCTGTGTCATCCTATGTTATGACTGTTACATGATGAACCACATCCGACATAATTATCCATCACTGATCCAGTGCCTACGAGTTTTCCATATACTGGTTCTCGCTTATTTACTTTTCCGTTGCTACTGTTACAATCACTACAAAATACTAAAAACATTACTTTTGCTGTCTTTACTTTTGTTACCGTTACCACCACTATCATATTACTTTGCTACTAAACACTTTGCTGCAGATACTAAGTTTCCAGGTGTGGTTGAATTGACAACTCAGCTGCTAATACTTGAGAATATTCTTTGGCTCCCCTTGTGTCGGATCAATAAATTTGGGTTGAATACTCTACCCTCGAAAACTGTTGCGATCCCCTATACTTGTGGGTTATCAATTATCTCCTGGCGTTTGGATCTTTTGCAAAGGCCTTGTTTGTAACCCTTTAGATTCTAGCATAGTCGTCTTCTGCTTGCATGCCTTGTATAGAAGAATGGTGCTTTAATTATAAAACATGCTACAACAGAGAGATGGAATAGGTACTAAAGAATAGAAAGGCATGACATATTGACATGTATTCCCTCCATCCAGAAAAAAGTGGATGGGTCTAGGCGTATTTCAGTTCTAGATACATCCTTTTTTATCCATTTTGGCAACATGTAATCCAGACGGAGAGAGTATGGTGTAAGAGCTAGGGATACGATAGGACAACACACTAAAAAACACTAGTTGAATGTAAAACTGTATGCTAGCGGAATACATACAGAAAAAACTAAGGCAACATACACGTGTATGATTGGGAAACTAAGATGGCTTTGCAACAGAGCACTAGAACATCACTTCAATATAAAAACATGGTATGGTAGACAGATGAAATACATACTAATGAATAACAATGCATAAGATATTCAGAAGGATGATGTCCAAATTAAGCAGATGGCATTGCGATAGAGTAGAATTACATTACTTGAATTTGAAAACATGTTATCATGAATGGAATAGGTACTGAAAAATAGGAAGGCATGACATATTTACATGCATGATCAGCATGCTAAGCACATGGCATTGCAACAGAGCAGATACACTCCAGGACATTATATGCATGTTGTACCCATATCACAGGCCAAGTTAGAGCAAGGACCTTGTGGGGTGAAGAGGATTCATCATCTTTCTGCAAGTGTTCTGAAGAACTGCCTTTACATGTTCCATGATATTGGGTATCATTGACATCAAGTTTATTGGCCTTTACATTGCTCCCTGAGGTTCTTGTGGATATATCAGTGTGTGCAATTATATCTGACATGCATGGAAGACAACTAGTAGCTAGATTTATGTAATGAGTACCTGTAGGCATAAATAGTAGGATTGGGGTTAACTAGCAGCAACATGTCTCAAAAACTAAAGGGAGAACACAGATGAAAGCTACAGAATATGTATCGTTTGTACTCGAGTTTAACTAGATGGCACACAAAAGTATTAAAGAACAACATAGGTAATACTATAAGTGGTATAATACTATAATCACCAGCCTGTGGGATAGCATTGGCTGATGGATGATAACTATGGAACAACGTTATATAAAGAACAAGTATCTTAGCTGAACTATGGAACAACGTTAACTCATGAACAAGACCCATAAGAGATCAGCATGAACATACAGTGAAATGAGATAATCTATTTTCCATGCTTAGATGAATAACAAAGCCATAAATGTTGCACACAAGTAAGATGAGGGTACAACCTATCTGGCCGCCATCCATAGGATTGAGCATCATGTGCTGACTTGTCGATGGCCCTGCAGTTGTTGTGGTTGTCCATGTCGGGCACACGCATTCAATGCAGGGAACTGTTGAGTGGAGACTATAGCTCCCTTCTAGTGTATGCTTCCCTTGTTGGAGTAGCTGCAGTGAGTCGGAAGACGGTGTGGCTGAAGATGCAGATAACGCATAAAGTTAACAATGACATATCTCTTTGATATGAAGAAATACACTAAGAGATCGGCAGCAAGGTACGAGAGTGGTCACACGTCTGTTGACTCAAGACTAAATTGGGGTCACACGATTTTATTTTATTTTGGTATTGTCCGATCTATGCCGGATGGCTTGATGGCCGTCTTGTGCCTCCCGGCTGACACTGTTCAGAATCTTCCCCGAAGAGCCAGCGACCAACGGCAGAGCAGCCTGCCTTCGCCGTCCGTGGCCTCGGCCAAAACACCGCTCCCCACCCCACCGCACTGCCGTGGTTGCACCGACCCCGGGCCAATCCGCAAAGACTCCCCGTCATTTAGATCCGACGACGACAGTACCTTCAACCCACGCAACTCTAAGATAGCCATCTAAGCGCTGCTTCTGCGGCGAACTTGCGGCCCTACACCCTTACGTTAGACACCAGCCAACCGACAGCCTAGGAGCTCCACCGCCTCGAGGGGTGCTGCTTCCCATTGGGAATCGATTGGCCCAGAATAAAAATTCAGACAACTGACGCCTAAATAAAGTGATTTGAGCTGAGGGTGCGACCTATCTGGCGGCATGGTGAAGTAGGAAGGTCCAGCTACCGAGTCGGTGAGGCTGGCGCGGTTGTGGTGGCGACCAGCGGCAAGGAAACAGCGATGTCGCGACGATCAACGGCTACGCGGAAGCAGCGCCGGGACTTTGGACGGATCTGAAGTTGGAGCTGCTCCGGCACCGTGAACAACAGCGAGGGTGAATCGGCTCCGGTACGGTTCATGCGACCGTAGTCGAGGCAGCTCCAGCAGCACGGAGTAAGAGGCACATGGCCTAATGCACGACGGCAAATGGACAGCATCTCCGGTATTAGGGAGGAGGGCGTCTGTGAAATTGGTGCGGTAGGGGGCGCCATGGTGGAGGGGTTGAGGTTTCGCGGCTCAAGAGAAGGGAGCTTCCTGGGGAGAAGGTGATTTGGCGCCCACGAGGTATGATGGGGGGGGGGGATTGGGAGGGGACTGGAACCATGTCTTACGGACGTATTTGTCCGAAATGTGAGGGGGAGTTACAGTTCTACCCTTGCCTTTAGGCTTCTCATCTTGGGTCTGTGTATTAAGGGTCGGGGATAGTAGAGTAACTTTGCTTCTCCCCAAATAGTGGGCGGGAGTGATTTCGGGCGAGGAGGGCGTGTTTTGAAATATAGTGGGCGCGAGCGATTTCGGGCGAGGAGAGTGTGTTTTGAAATAGTGGGCGCGAGCTATTTCGGGCGAGGAGAGCGTGTTTGCCGACCATGGTTTATGAATTATTCGGCACATGTCATTTCGGCCGAGGAGAAGGCACGCTTGGATGAAGTTATGAACCTACCGTTGATGTACAACGGGCCAATTGATGCGTGTCCCACATAGGACGGTAATTTTGCGTCTCCCATTTATTTGCTCAGGCAAATTCCACCGAGCAGAGGATGTTTAACGGTTCGTTCAAATTTTGGGAGAACGAGCATCCACGTCTACCTTACCAAGTCGATTCGTATCAAATTTTGAAATATTAGCTTGCCACTTCTTTTTTAGATGGAGACATGATGCTCGGGAGTAATGTGTTTTTACATGCTCGTTGCTAGCGATTTACTATATGACAAATAGTTGGCCCACTCAAAAACGTGAATCAAACCCAAAATGAAATATCTCGATTCAATGAAATAGCTCGGTCACTAGGTCAAAATAGTGAACTAAATCCAAAATTGAACACCTCAATTGAGTAGCATGTTGTACAGTATTATAGTACTCCATGAACATGTTGAAAGTCAAATTAATGAACTTGTTTGATATACGCATATATCTGTTCATGTGTGGATTGCAGACAAATGTTCTCCAATTTAAATATTTGAATGCAAGTTTATATCGAAACATGGTTTATATCAGTCTTTGATGCATAAAACGCGACCTCCCCCTCTCTCGGACTCTCTCTATCTCTCTCCCCCCCTCTCCTGGACTCTCTCTCTCTCTCTCTCCTGGACTCTCTCTCTCTCTCTCCAACAATCTTCAATTATGTCGCAGTTTTATTGCGAATTGATGGCCCGCCTTAGGGTTTGCTTGGCAGGTTTGTATCCTTTTAGTATATTGAGGCTGTGTTCGGCCAATCTGCGTGGGATGCCCGGCATGTCCAATGGGTGCCAGGCGAAAATGTCCCAATTCTCACGTAAGAAGTCTCCTAGTGCAGCGTCCATTGTGGGGATCAACTGTGTCCCGATGGAAGCTGTCTTCATGGCATCCCGAAAGCTATGACACTACTTTCAAGAGTGTTCGATTACGGTGGCCTCCGAAGTACCACTAAACAATATAATAAATAACTGCGATGCTACAGGCCGGATCGCTAAATGGGCCATCGAGCTGCTCCCATTCGACATAACATACAAGCCTCAGCGGGCCATCAAGTCGCAAGTATTAGCTGACTTTGTCGCTGAATGGACGGAAGCCGAACTCCCTAAAGAGTACGGCGTGTACTCTAACTGGATCATGCACTTCGACGGCTCTAAAATGCTGGCCGGATTGGGAGCAGGTGTAGTCCTGACGTCTCCAGACACGGTCCAATACGTCCTCCAAATATTATACGTGGACTCCAACAATGTAGCCGAATATGAGGCTCTGTTACACGGTCTTCGGATGGCAGTCTCCATGGGCATTCAACGCCTAGAGGTGCACGGAGATTCAAACTTCGCAATATCACAAATAAACGGAGACTTTGATGCCAAGGATCCGAAAATGGTGGCCTACCATAATGCCGTCCTCAAAATGTCAGCTCGGTTCAAGGGGCTCGAATTCCACCATGTGGCTCGAGAAAACAATCAAGTGGCAGACGTCGTTGCCCACATCGGCGCTAAACGTGACCCTGTCCCACCTAACATATTCCTGGAAAGGCTGTTCAAGCCATCCGTGGTATGGGAAGGGGAGTCCGGCAATACTAGCACGGATCCGAATACATCCCCAGATTCCGAACTATCAGACATAATCGGAGGCTCTACCACCGAAATAACATCTTCGACCCACGAAATCATGGCTATAATCGCCCCGTGGAATGAGCCTTTCTTGGCCTACCTAAATAGGCAGGAGCTCCCCGAAGACCAAAATGAAGCATGCTACATCGTCCGGCGTTCTAAAGCTTACAAAGTCCATGAAGGGGAACTCTATAAGAAAAGTGCGACCAGAGTGCTCCAAAGGTGCATCTCCAAAGAGGAAGGGCCGCAGCTCTTGGCTGAAATCCATCCCAGACTGGGCGGGGACCACGCCACGGCTCGAGCACTAGTCAGCAAGGCCTTCCGCACAAGTTTCTACTGGCCCACGGCCCGAGCAGACGCACAGGACCTTGTCCAACACTGCGTTGGTTGCCAGCTCTTTGCCAATCAGAGACATATGCCCCCTACCGCTCTCCAAACAATCCCCATAACTTGGCCCTTCGCGGTCTGGGGGCTGGATATGGTCGGACCTCTTAAAGGGGGAAGCCATAAGAAAACATAATTATTGGTCATGGTGGAAAAGTTCACCAAATGGATAGAAGCCAAACCAGTCAAAACGGCCGAATCTAGACCAGTAATAGACTTCATATCCGAGGTCGTACACCGATACGGCGTCCCCCACAGCATCATCACCGATAATGGCTCAAATTTCACAGCCGATGAAGTGAAAACTTGGTGCGGCAACATGGGCATTAAGCTGGACTACGCTTCCGTCTACCATCCTCAAACAAACGGCCAGGTCGAATGGGTAAACGGTCTCATCATGAGCGGCATCAAACCCAGACTAGTGCGGTCCTTGACAGAGTCGGACATGCACTGGGTCGAAGAGCTCGACTCCGTACTCTGGGGCTGCGGACCACGCCGAATCGCACCACCGGATATACACCATTCTTTATGGTGTACATCACGAAAGCAGTACTACCTTGCGACATTATACATGATTCGCCACGTGTACGCATGTACGAAGAGAAGGAAGCCGAGTAAGATCAGCAGGATAACTTGGATGCCCTGGAGGAGGAGAGCGATGTCACAAAAGCCCGCTCCGCATTCTATCAGCAGCAGGCTCGACGGTACCAAAGCAGAGAAGTGCGGGCCAAAACTTATAATATTGGCGAACTCTACGCCTACCGGAGAAGAAGAAGGATAAGCTCAGACCCAAGTGGGAAGGTCCCTTCGTCATTGACAAAGTTCTCACCGGAGGAGCGTACCGCTTACGTAATGCATCCGATAACAGACTCGAGCCGAACCCATGGAATGCGGCCAGACTCCGAAGATTCTACGCCTAGCGCCGAACTCAGTGTTCGTCTCCTTACCTCCTCCTTTTTTAATTATGCTCCCTCCTCTTTTTCCTTTCTCGACCTTTTTTCTCTTCACACAAAGTATTTAATATATTACGGACTTCCGGATCACTCTGGTCGCACTATGTGTGTAAGCAATACCTGGGGGCTTCCTATACGGAAGCTAAAAATAATCACTCTAAAGGCTTTTTTCACATCACATATGCGTTTCCTTTTCCATATGTGCCTTTTCTACACCATTATATGCATCGATATGACTTAAGATGTGGCCAAGCTGGGTTGCCTGGCTCTTGTGTTTATGCCCTACGTTCCCGTTAATTCGGCTAGGGCATAAGGGGAGCACCTCTGCGATTGTTACTGCCAGTTTAGCCGGATGTGTACCTCAGACTGGGTGAAGCCGAAAGCTAGCGTCCTTAAGAGAATATTCGGTCGGTGAACAAAAGATGTATTCGTTTATTACAACGTAAATCCCCAGAAGTTTTGTATCCTGCACCTTTGTCTGCAGTTCGGACATGTGCATCGTCGCATGCGTACCCAGGGAAAGGAACCCCTAATGGAACTATTCTCCCCGGAAGATGTTTCTTACTATCCATGTGATATAACATAACTAGTTGGGTACTTGTCTGTTCAAGCACTTATGACCCCTACGCCTGGTTTTAACGCATACCCCGGTTCTGAATAACTATGCAGGTTTTTGGAAACATTTCGGACTGTAGGATCCGGGGGCTGAAGCGAAAAGGTCTGCCATGACAAATGATTTTAATCCGGCTAGGGAATACTAATGTACATTGATTTACACAGTCACTTGGACTGACTATATTCCTCCTCTATACCATCCAACAAGCTGTCTAGCTTACAGTCCTGTTCAGAATACTTTGCGGCTAACGCTACCTGGTCATATACCAGACTCACGGGAATTTCGTGCCCATCTGGCCCCGCCGGTCCGACTTCGGCCATATGGTTCGGGTCCAGCTTGGTGTAGCGTGTCTTCACCATAGCCCAGGCTTCTCTTGCAGCTTGCCGGCAGGCTAACATCTTCCACAATCGGAAGCGCCGCCGAGCTCCTTGAAGCATGTCCACAAGCTCCCCCATGCCATTCGGCAGGAAGCTTGATGGCCACAAGGCCTGAGCAACGCCCTGCATCACCTGCCGAGCTCGCTCGTGCAGTTGTGAGAGGTCTTGTAGTAAATCGCCTGCAGATGCGGGCATCTCCTCCTCAGGGCGACCCGTTAACATTCCTACAAGCAAAACTCTTTCAATATACTTCCTCGCCGAACTATGCTACAGTTCGTCTAGGCACTTACCATAAATGTCGCGTCGAAGCCTTTTGTTCTCCTTCGCGGAGTCCGCCAGCTGCGCGCGGACGTCTTTTGATTCCACCTCCAGCCAAACATTGGCATTTTGAAGATTATTCTTCTCCTGCTTAACTTGCATAAGAGTGTGCTCGCCAGCCTTTAGCTACCTCTGGAGATGCGACTCGTCATCCCTTCCGCCCTCTGGATTAACCCAGGGGTTATCTGCAGAATTTTCTGTTAGACTCGTCATACTAGCCACTTACTAACTGGTGCATTTCCGTACAACCGAGACAAATGTTACCAGATGAGGCCTTCTGGGACTCCTCTAACTTGGCAACTGTGGCCCTCAGCTGGGTCTTGCACTCCTCCAGCTCCCGAGACAATTGCTCATTCTTATCTACAAGAACATGTGCATAAATTGATCCTTAAAACAGTTGTTCCAACCATTTGAAGTCTTAGGGGCTACTGCTATACATGCTTATCAAACTTTCTTGCCCGTATATCTTTGGTATACTGGTCCGTCGCTCGGGCAAGTCCGCCTTGAGAAGCTCGGATGTATGCATCTCCCGAATTGAAAGCATTAAATGCCTCTTCAGAAAAGATGTTGTTGCGAAGCACGGCCCGTCGACGCTGGTGATTCATGGCGCTCTCTACTTTGGAATTCGTGGCAGAGAGCATATCTGCGTCCTCTGTCGGAGGAATATGCTGCATCGGCCCCACATCCGCCTCCTCTCTCGAAGCCGGTTCTGGAATCCGACTGGTGGAGGCGTGATTGGTGGGATCCCCGGATATAGTCCGGATACTCCTCTTCCTGCCAGGACGTGAAGGGCGCTGTTATACTTCAAATACAATAGTTACAGGACAGGTTTTTGCCTTACCTCTGTAGCGGCGTTTCGACCCTAACCACCTTCCTCTTGAGCCTGCCGATCCGGACGCCTATGGCCGACGGGTCCCTAGGGGCTCGGCCCTGCGCTCCGGCCGTCATCTTTGCAAAAACACGAGACTTCAAGGGTAAGGCATGACATCAGGAAGGAGTCCTCTTCGGAGGATAGAGTCTTTGGCTTGGCTTACACGCGGCATAGGTAGCAGTCCGGGATAATCGGCAGTAATAGCCACTGAGGCGCCATCACAGCTCGCCCGATAAAATATCCCCTTGACAAGCTCCACAGTCATATCCGGATCTTCTTCGAGTCCTGGATCCAGGGCCCTTTTGGGGTCCTCTGGCTGCGGGGAAGGGCTGGAGATTCCTTCTACGTCCCTCCTCAGTTCCTGCTCGGAAATATCGAGGCAGGTAATCTTAGCAAAGAACGCGACAATAAGTGAAGCAGGGAAATGAATGATGACTTACCCAGTTTGGGGGGTTGTACATGGAGAATCTGTCCCGCGGTTTGATGTGAAGGAAGTCTTCCTATTCTCCTTTGTATAAATCGTATAGTATCCTTGCCAGAGCAGTGGTGGTGTCCGGACCCTTACGGCCACAACGGGTGGCATCGTCTTCCCCGTTGAAGTGCCACATGGGATTGCCCCGATATTGAAGCGGTTGCACTCCCCGCATTATGCATATTGCCATAACCTCGACTATCACCAGTCCGGATTTGGCTAGTAACTTTATCCTGCTCATCAGGAAGTGGATCTCCCTGGTATCCTCCTCTTGGGGGCCTCGGGGGCGCCAGCTTAGACGTGCCCTCGGCGGGGCGTTACTGAACTTGGGGATACCTGTCCGGACTGGATCCGGAAGGGGAACATCATCAATGTAGAACCACTCCGAAGGCCAGTTCTTTGTTGCCTTTTTGGGAGTGCCGGATAGGTATCCGGTCTCGGCAATGCGCCATAGTTCGGCCCCGCCCACTTGACATAAGGATTCTCCCTGGTTGCGGGGGACAAGGCAGAACAGCTTCTTCCATAACCCGAAGTGAGCCTCGCGGCCTAAAAATAGCTCACAAAGGGCGACGTACCCGTCTATATGTAGTACGGAGGCGGGGGTAAACTTGTGCAACTGGAGGCCATAGAACTCCAGGAGCCCGCGAAGGAACGGGTGGATAGGAAACCCGACACCCCTTAGCAGATGCGGGATGAGGCATATTCGCTCCTCTGGAGACGGATTAGGAGATCCCTCCGCTTGTTCCCCGCTAGTATAGGTGGCTATTCCGGCTCGGATGGGGACCATGAACGCCGGTGGAAGAAACCCTTGCGTTTGTAACTCTATCAAACGGCTATGAGGAACTGAACACTCTTCCTAGTCCCCCGGCTTGGGGCGAGGGGAGCGAGCAGGAGAGCTGCGACGACTGGCCATGTTGGAATGGTTTTTCCGGGGCGCTCTGTTGGATGCTTGCTCGAGGGGGAAGAGTGAGGTTTGGATCTGAGAATCCCCATCTCTTCAAATAGACGGCTAGCCCGAAGGATCGAGGGTGGAAAGTGCAAAAATGCCTCGGCTCCTTGAATTCGCTTGACACGTGGAAATGGTCATTATTGAGGCACTGAAGCCGAGGAGTACAACATTAATGAGAAGCCGGACACTATTCGTCGTAATAGGTTCTTTGGAGTATTCGGAGAAGCAACCTACCTTGCAATGCCGAAGACAAGATTGCGCGCCGGACTCATTGTCATCGAAGCCTGGTTCAGGGGCTACTGAGGGAGTCCTGTATTAGGGGGTATCTGGACAGCCAGACTATATACATCGTTTGGACTATTGGAGCGTGAAGATACAAGACTCGAGACTCCGTCCCGTGTCCGGATGGGACTCTCCTTTGCGTGGAAGACAAGCTTGGCAATCCGGATATTGTATGTCCTTCCTTGTAACCAACTCCATGTAAACCCTAGCCCTCTCTGGTGTCTATATAAACCGGAGAGGATGGTCCTTAGAAGGACGGTCACAATTACAATCATACCATCATAGGCTAGCTTCTAGGGTTTAGCCTCTACGATCTCGTGGTAGATCTACTCTTGTACTACTCATATCTTCAATATTAATCAAGCAGGAAGTAGGGTTTTACCTGCATCGAGAGGGCCCAAACCTGGGTAAACATTGTGTCCCTTGCTTCCTGTTACCATCAGCCTAAGACGCATAGATCGGAACCCCCTACCCGAGATCCACCGGTTTTGACACCGACACATCCAACACAAACCTTGTTGGTCCCTCTCCATCTCTCTCTCTTTTTGTGTGTGTGTGTGGGGGGGGTCTCTCTAGTTCACATGCATATATACTCCATCTATAGGTCTCTCTCGCACACTATGTATGATACTTTAGCTAGTCCAAGCTAGATATCTTGGGTACACTCATCGTACGCACATAAATTCCTTGGCTCGTTGCCCGTAACTCTCTCACACACCACTCTGTCGTCTCGGAGCTCTTCCCCCTCTCTCTCAAACTCTCCATCTACCTGGGTCACACATACACATGCATATCTCACTCGCACTCGATAGGCCCATCTAAAACTCTATCTCTCTCCCTCGTTCTCTCTCCATCTCACACGCACACACACACACAATATCATGGCTAGCTAGCCAAGTATGGTGGTCTCTCACTCAATTGTAGGCACACGCAGTCCCCCCTATATGTATATGACTAGCTAATCTTAGTCTCCATCACGAACATGTGCATGGTCTATCTCGATTTCTCTCGGGGCATCTTTCTATCGCGCACGCACCTCCCTTTATATCCCACCCATATAGTCCCCTCACGATCTCGAGGGGATCTCTCTATCACAAACACACCCTCTCTCCCTCCCCATGCATCCATGTCCTCCATGTGTCCCTCTCGACCTTTGTTCCTTGTTGGACAGACCTCTATTGGACATGTGCTATAGGGGTGTCTCTCTCTGTTGCAAACAATCACACACTATCTATCTTTGTGTATCTCCTCGCCTCGCTTTTCTATCTCGGAGATGCATGCGTGATATGTTCGCATAAGAAACGAAAAAACGCACACTCTCTCTAATTTATCGTTTGTTGTCACTTTCTCTTTCACACACATACTCTTTTTGCACACTTACTCATTCTCCTTCACACGCACTTGATCTGTCTCGACTTAGGCACTCTCCTCGGTCCATAGCATATAGATTTATTGAAAAGTCAAACATCACAAAGTTTGACCATGTACATGGAGAAAAACAATTACATCTAGAACGGCAAACATATACCATTAGATTCACCATGAGATGTAGTTGTGTATGATGTATCTTCGGTATTGTAGATATAAATAACATTTGCGTAAACCTGATCAAAGTTTCCAAAGTTTGACTTCTAAAAAATTTACATGCACTGCATTATCGAGGAGATGGAATATCTCTTTCCCCCTCTCAGCTATCTGACGCACCACTCAGCCTTATCGGGGCTCCTCAATCTCTCTCAAACTTTATTGGTTAGTTTGGTTCGTGACCTGACCCTCATGCCTTGATGGCCAGTACTGCCTGGTGTGGACGTGAGCTGTAAAATATTTCTGCCTGGCCAGGCTTGTGTGGTGCTGAAGCGTTTGGTTCATGCCTGGGCCAGGAAAAGCATCAATGTCCCATCAATCAGTCCATGCAGCAATTATTTAATGCAAATATCCATCCAGGCTATTGTTAGCCTCATGGTTGCACGACCAGGCATGGCCAGGCATCGAAATCGGTCACCTGGGCCAAGCTACTTGCAGTGTCTGGAGTCCGGCCAGGCTAATTAAAGTGCAAGGGAATCCAGGCCAGGCGGGCTTTCCTTTTCATAGGGTAGCAACCAAACAAGCGTGCATGAAATCCAGACACAACCCCAGGCCAGGCAAAAGATGCTCAGGACGCAAACCAAACTGACCTTATATCTCCCTGGTTCACACATACACATGTCTCGCTCGCGCTATACATATAGACCCATCCATCACTCTCCGCCCTTGTTCTCTCTCCATGTGACACGCACACCCCTAAGTACCATAATCCCTCACTCCATCATAGGCGCAAGTACTCCCTCCTCCTAAGTATGATTATCTCTCACTAGCCATCAGGAACACACGTATTGTCTCCTTCCATCCATACGTCTATATCGATATCTCTCGGGGCATCTTCTATCGCGCACACACCTTGTCACTCGATCTCCCACCCATGTAGTCCCATCACGATCTCCAGGGGATCTCTCTATGAAAAACATACACTCTCCCCTCCCCATGTCTGCATTTTCTCCGTACGTCTCTCTCTACCTCTCTCCCTTGTTTGTCAGACCCCTCTTAGCCACATGCTAGGGGTCTTGCTCTCTCGGTTCCAAACAACCACACACTATCTCCTCACCTTGCCTCTGTTGTCGAAGATGCATGTGTGATATGTTTGCATAAGACACACACACATTTTCTCTACTTTTATCGTGTGTTGTCCATGTCTCTTTGACACACGCACACACACTTTTTTCACTCACTCTTTCTATTTCTCTCTCTCTCTCTCTCTCTCTCTCTCTCTCTCTCTAGTTAGGGACTCTGTCACGTCCATAAGCATATGGATGTTTTGAAAAGTTAAACCTCAGAAAAGTTTGACCAGGTATATGTGGAGAAAAACATTTACATCTGGAACGATCATTAGATCCATCACAACATGTACTTACTTCATACTATCATTTATCTTTGGTATTGTAGATATAAGTAATTTCTTTATAAACTTGGTCAAAGTTTCAAAAGTTTGACTTTAAAAAATGTTGGAACTACATTATCGAACGGAGGGAGTAGCTCTTTCTCTTTCTATCTCTCTCTGCTATCTCTCACGGGCCTCCCCTCTCACTCGAACTCTCTATGCCAACGGATTATGCGCTCACTGTGTCGGGGTATAGCCAGTATATTGTTTAGTTGACCGGTCAACCAGTCCACATGCTGCCTTGTCAGCTCGTGTTCTGTATCTTCGTGTGCTAGTCCATGTGGCAGTGGGTGAAAATAAGTAAACTAGAGGCCCATATGACATACAGTGAAGTAAACAAAGTTGAAACCACTCGGGGTAGTACCCCGCACGCTAGTAAATTGAGGGTGCATTGAGGATACACTTCTTGTGCGTGAAGGACGCACTCGCGCACAATTCACCACTGCGCGGCAGCATGCACAGAAGGACGCACTCGCGCACACCCAGCACACAACACACACCAACACACGTGTACACCGGCGTCGCCGCCTGTTGAGATGGACGGTGAGGCAGCCAACAAGCGGAGGCGGCTCAAGTCAAAACCACATTCGGCGAGCCTGGACTTCATCAGCAGCCTCCCCGATGACATGCTGCTCATCATCATCGGCCTCCTCGCCACCAAATCTGCCGTGCAGACTGCCCTGCTCTCCCGGCAGTGGCGCCCCCTCTGGCACCGCGGCCCCCTCAACCTCACCGTCGACAGCTGCCTCTGCGATGGGGATATTGCAAACCCATGGCCGCAGTCTCCAAGATCCTCTCATCGCACCTTGGGCCAGCCAGACGCCTTGACACCCGCATGTTCAGTACCAACTGCAAGGTCCAACCCAAGTTTGACGAGTGGTTCTTATCCCCTGCCCTAGATCAGCTAGAGGAGTTCAGCTTTCAAGCTGGACGATGTCGCGCTCTGCCGCAGTCCACACTCCGCCTCACGCCAACGCTGCGCCGCGCCAACTTCAACTCCTGCTATCTTCCCCAGATTAATGCCGCGCCCTCCCTTCTTCTCCCTCAACTCAAGCAGCTCGACCTCTTCGACGTTGTCATCTCGAAGAAGGCTAGGGAGCACCTGCTCCGCAGCTGTACTGCGCTCGAGTACCTTCGTCTTGAGCAGATCCATGGGTTCATTAGCCTCCACATCGCCTTGACGAATCTCTGATGGATTTATGTGTCTTGTTGGCCCCATAACAAGACATTAATTGGAAAGAGATCACTCCAGCTGTTCCACGTTATGGTCATTGAGAATGCGCCTTTCCTTGAGAGATTGCTTGTATGGGATCTAGAAGGTCCAAAAAAAATCAGGGTCATTGACGCGCCGAAATTGACAGTGTTGGTGTACTTGTCTACCAAACTCTCCGAACTCTTTATTGAATCCGTAATCGTTCAGGTACAACACTCATCTTCTTCTCCGTCTTCTTGAAATTCACATTTTTAAATTTCTTCTTGATGTATTTACGACCGTCTTCCAGAAAATGATTCCCACAAGCTTGACCCAGTCCATGCGCACAGTGAAGATCTTGGCACTAAAACCTATCGCCCCAATCTGGATCAAGTTGTTGGATTCCTTACATGCTTTCCATGCACGGAGAAGTTACTCATCAAGCTGAACTTCTTTCTTATTAGTAAACGGTAATCACAACGTAGCTCAATTTTTTCGTAATTTCCCAAATTACGATGACAAGTGCAGTGTTCAAAACTACATCTACGCACTGCACCGAAAGAAATGTTTTTAGTATTTTTTTCTCACGTGATCACCTGCATCATTTTTATGCTGTACTACTATAGTATCCTAGGCTAGTCATAGTGGAAAGTAACTTAGACTACTCCAGTAACTCTATGGTTACCCTAAGAGCAAGTACTACCTTAGTCATGGTTTACTCTTCCTATTTTGTAGTATCAAAATTTGACCATAGATTTAACTGACAAAATGTTAATGCATGTCACTAAGAACTATATCGTTGGATGCGTATTTGAACATAATTTCAAATGGTGTAATTTTTAGTGACATGCATTGGCATTTTCTTAGGTAAATCAATGGTCAAAATTTTATACTAAATACGAGGTTGTATTCCCTCCGTCCCAAAATTCTTGTCTTACATTTGTTTAGATACGGATGTATCTAACACTAAAATGTAACTAGATACATCCGTATTTAGACAAATTTAAGACAAAAATTTTGGGACGGAGGGAGTACAAAAGTGGGCTATGTAGGCCAAAACATGTCCCAAATTCACTTGTGATGCATTTGGCATCGATGCCCCTCCATTGCTCACCTGGTGCCCCAATCTGGATCACCTACTTTGCTCTGGTGCCAAATTAACTCACGCAATGAAAAAACACTTGCGTCGGAGAGAGAGAGGACTGAGGCAATAAAAAATGCTTGTTTGGGAGAGTGAGAGGCTAGTGTAGTTGGTTTGATTGATTTGTTTATACATGTGGGTCTGTGTGCACAGCGGTGCCAACTCTCTCACGTCATGAGAGCGGTGCCAAAATCTTTGGATTTGACGTCGATGCGTATTATGTGGCATACTTTTGCGAAATATGGCATCGGCCACATAGTGGAAGGCAACAAATGCCCAAGCTCTTCACGTGCTCCTAGTTAAATGAAAGGAAACAGAAAGCGAGAGAGAGAGCGAAAAAATATCACTAGTGAGCCAACCCTATCGTATGAGCAAATGATATTGGTACCTCTTGATGACACGGCAATCTTATACAGCTAGCTGCTCTAATATGTTCTCTTCTTTTGCAGATAAAAAAAGACCCGAAAGTGAAAAATGTGCTGCACTATAACAATCCCATCGAATGCCTTGATCTCCATCTTACAGAAATTGATTTGATCATCTACTGAGGCAGCACTCTGAGATTAAATTGGCCAGGTTCTTTGTTCTGGAGGCAAGTGTGCTCAAGGTAATGAGGTTTGGCGTTCTCTGGCGCAACAATGAATGGCGTGCTGATCACCGCAAGCGTCTAAGCCTAAATGACAAAGTCTCCGCAGAAGCTGAATTTGTTTTTGAAACATCAAGTGGCCAGAGCCTTGAAAACTTATTTGCCCATTAGTGACTTGTCAGGGCGGTGGATTTTAGTTTGTACGATAATGTTGCATCCACCTGAAGTAACGAAAGTTCTTACGTAAACTTCCTAGTAATTCCCTCTTCATAGGTGCAACATTACTCCTAACATTTGTAATATCAGTTTGAAACTTGTAATATTGCCATGTCCTATTCCTGCGTTTTCAAAATCCCGCGAATCAAACAGGTCCTGAGTCGGTGATGATGTCGTGCCTCCCATCTTTCACCAATAGCCTTCGGATCTAGATCTGACGCATACAAACCAAACTTCTCCATTTTTGCAAAAAGATGCCCGCACTTGTTCCCTATTTACAAACAAATCCTTGTCTCTCACAATCAGCCTTATCTCCTCCCCACCACATCTAGAAGGCCATGGAAAAAATCTGGCGCGATGGCCGCTGCCGGCGCCGTCCACCCCCAATCTTTGTGTTCCATGCAATGCACGGGCATCTGCGCACGAGAAATTATGTCGAATAGGGCTAGTTGTAAGCAGGCTAGCTCTACAACCATGATGATAGTGACTGCAGGCGGTGAGTCTGACTATGGTATGCCGAACACGGGGCCTATACTCAGGTGTCATCTCTGGCGCAGGGTCTTGTCACTTCACTGTGAGGAGCAGCACGTAATAATTTGACCAACGGGTAGTACAGTGCTAGTACTCCTACTACATTGGTAGTACTATTACTAGTACTAGTAGCACCACCGTCTGGATTTAGGAGTACTACCACATCGATTTGGATTTTAGTCTTTGACTAGCAATATCTAGTAATGCATGTCACAAAAAATGTACTACTCCCTGTGTAAATAAATACATGGTGTATTGTTTTATTCCTATCGGGGAGAGAACTTAATGTCTTTTTGCTAATTAATAGGATTACATGCAATGAACTAAACACTGCATGTCATGTTTGGTAGTCTCAAGTCATTGAAAGCATGCACGACCCACATCTCTCATTGGTTGATATGTCACAAAATAAGAAACAAGGAGGGAGTTAATGTACCATGCTTAAGTGTTTTGGGAATATTTGGTTTTCGTAAGGTGACTTACACAACATTTTTGTTTACATGCATTAACATTTTATTAGTTAAATCAAAGGTCAAAACATGGCACAAAATGCAAAGGGGACCAATAAACTAGTAAACATCAAACTTCTCCCGTTTGGCCCCAACTAGAGGTCCGGTGAGATGACTATACTGCACCGGCACGGAGGGGGACGCAGCTTCATTGACTTACTTCAACTGCCTTTGGGTGAATGACACATGGGGCCAATAGGTGGCTGGCCCACCTATCATATAGCCAAAGGCAGGTGCAGTAGAGGGCCGAGGAGTAGTACGAAATCCTACGCAACTATGAATGCTAACCAAGGCAAGAGTGATCACTCGAATCGCAAGATCAGTTGACTAGAAGATAAGCTAGACCCATGGAGGCGATGAGCGCGAGCATCAGTCGGTTGTGCCAGATGGTCCACGATGCCGGCCTGCGGCCCAGCAACGAGGAATGTCTCCAGGTATTGCTTGAGGCCTCCAGGGCGAGGGGCCGCTTGGACGAAAGGTTCGTCTCCTTGTTCGACGAGGTCCTCGTTGGTTTCCTTGACAAGTTCACCGTTGTCAAGAAGCTCGCAGACGACTTTGACGTATGCCTCTAGCTGACGCGCCCAGGCTCTATGATGCCCGCCACCCTCAAGGGCCACTATGGTGACAACCTCTTCGACGCACTGGTGGCCCTGCGACTGCCCGCCATCACGCTGGAGAATATCCACCTCGAGGTCGCGCTCGCCATGCAGCGCCTCGCGCAGCAAGACACCATCGACATAATCACCCACGTCTATGCGCAAATCGTCCACAAGGACTACTACATGCAAGAGGAGGACGATAGGACGCTGGCCTTCTTGGACCGCAGGGTAACCTTGGACGGCATTGTTCTGAAGCACGTTGAGCTCGCCGCCAACGCCGCTGCTCCTCTCACGTCGGTTGGTGACCCGGCGCACTAGGGTATGATGATGTCGTTGATGGATCCATATGTATTTTTATCTTTTCGTCAAATCCATGTAGTAGTATATGGTACTACTAGTAATTATCTTACCTTTCGCATCAACTTCTCATTACTCTAGGGAAAATCGTTATTTTCTATCTATCGGTCGCGCCATGGAGCAGAACAAAATTTTACAAGTTACAAGTTCAAAAGGAAAAGCATGCCGTGTTCACGTCACACCCCCACACGGTTGGTCCGGCACGCCGCTCAAGGGGGAATGTGTGCGGTGTTGCATTTTCACTTACAAGTGGGACCGCAGTTGAGCAAACCGACTATCGGCAAACCCCCACCCTGCCCACCGTGCGATGGCTGAGAAAATAGGAGGGAGAAGAGATGGATGTGGCACGGACTCCAAGAAAATTGGTGTCGGATGGGACTCGTGTGGGTGGCATGTGCCGTACTACTAGACATGAATGCTACCAGTTATGGCGCATGCCACCCCACTATATTGAGCCTATATCGAGGTGTTGGTTACGTAGAACAAATTTCTCGGAGTCCATGCTCAGCCCTCCTCTATCTCTCTTCTCAGCCAGCCAGCGGACGCGCGGAGCCCATCGTCTGTTTGCTCATATGCGGTCCCACATGTCAGTGAAAACGCAAGAGGACCCACTGAACCTGCACATCTTTCACCTCGACGTGCTGGTGATGGAAAACAAATCCAATAAAGATCTTCGATGGCCGCTTTTGGAGTTACTCAAGAGTAGTAAGATTCTATTTACAGTTTATCCCAAGATGCACATCACGTGGCTTCAACTACCACTCTATTTTCTTGCATGACACGACCTGGATGCTGGATGTCCCACGTGTCGGCAAAAGGAGGAAGAACCCAACCAAATCTTCGGTTGTTCTCTCGGATTAGACTAGTTGTGCTAACTTAAAGAATTTATTGTGTAGAATGGATGCAAGTTTTGGTATTGGGAAGAAGAGTACATCGATATATTGATAGAGCGCAATTTAGTAGATGTTCTAGAACTTTTAGCTAGCATAGAGGCTAGAGATGAGACTAGTGCACTTGTTGATACTAGAATAGAGGCTACACATGAGACTAGATGGGAGGAAGCAACGTCTACTTCTTTACACTCGAAGAAGAAAGAAGCACGCAAGATCAAGCCTCCGCAGATCAACAATGAATGCATCGAGAAGGCACTAATCCAACTTACAGGAGCAGTTATGGAACTTGGATATCTTCTAAAATGTATTCTTGTGGTTCTCGTTTTTTTGGTCTTGCTTGTCTAGTCAAAATTATCATTGGAGTTCCTGCAAAACAGAGGTCCGTTAGGGGTCGTGCATTGGAATTGGCCTTACAAGTGGGACCGCAGTTGATGAAACCGACTATCGGCAAACCCCCACCTCGCCCGCCGCGCGATGGCTGAGTTAGAGAAATGACGAGGGTAAAGAGATTGCTCTAGCACGGTGAGGGAGTTCCGGACTAGGGGGTGTCCGGATAGCCGAACTATCGTGATCGGCCGGACTCCAAGATTATGAAGATACAAGATTGAAGACTTCGTCCCGTGTCCGGATGGGACTTTCCTTGGCGTGGAAGGCAAGCTTGGCGATACGGATATGTAGATCTCCTACCATTGTAACCGACTCTGTGTAACCCTAGCCCTCTCCGGTGTCTATATAAACCAGATGGCTTTAGTCCATAGGACGAACAACAATCATACCATAGGCTAGCTTCTAGGGTTTAGCCTCCTTGATCTCGTGGTAGATCTACTCTTGTAACACACATCATCAATATTAGTCAAGCAGGACGTTGGGTTTTACCTCCATCAAGAGGGCCCGAACTTGGGTAAAACATCATGTCCCTTGTCTCCTGTTACCATCCGCCTAGACGCACAGTTCGGGACCCCCTACCCGAGATCCGCCGGTTTTGACACCGACATTGGTGCTTTCATTGAGAGTTCCTCTGTGTCATCACTGATAGGCTCGATGGCCTCTTCGATCATCAACAACAACGCAGTCCAGGGTGAGACCTTCCTCCCCGGACAGATCTTCGTATTTGGCGGCTTTGCACAGTGGGCCAATTCACTTGGCCATCTGGAGCAGATCGAAAGCTACGCCCCTGGCCGTCAGGTCAGATTTGGAAGTTTGAACTTCACGGCTGACATCCACGGGGACTTGATCTTCGATGGATTCGAGCCACAGCCACGTGCGCCGCACTGTCACGACGGGCATGATTTAGCTCTGCTGCCGGACAGTACCCTGGAGGCCGCACTCGAGCCCGCTCCGATCTTCAATTCGGAGCCGACTGCGCAGATCGAGGACGGATGGCTAGACACCGCCTCGGGGGCTGCAACCTCTACGGTGTTAGAGCTGAACACTGACCTTGTCCTTCATGAAGCTTGTGACTCCGAGGTGCCGGACTCCTTGCCGGACTTCGAACCTCCCGCGCCCCCTCCGATCGAATCCGATTGGGCGCCGATCATGGAGTTCACCACGGCGGACATCTTTCAACACTCACCTTTTGGCGACATCTTGAGTTCGCTAAAGTATCTCTCGTTATCAGGAGAGTCCTGGCCGGACTGCGGCCAGGACGGTTGGGATGCAGACGACGAAGAAATTCAAAGCCCACCCACCACCCACTTGGTAGCCACTGTCGATGATCTAACCGACATGCTAGACTACGACTCCGAAGACATCGACGGTATGGACGACGATGCCGGAGACGACCAAGAACCAGCGCCTACTGGGCACTGGAAAGCCACCTCATCATATGACATATACATGGTGTATATCCCAAAGGATGGGAATGGCAAAGGGGCAGGGGAGGAGGACCCCTCCAAGAAACAGCCCAAGCGCCGGTGTCAGCGGCGCCGCTCTAAATCCCGCCACAGCAAGAATGAAGATTCCGGCACCGGAGATAATAATACACAGGACAGTGCCAAAGACAACCCACTCCAGCAAGATCCAGCGCAGGAGGACGGAGAGGCCAGCCCTCATGAGAGAGCGGCAGAAGAAGAGGTAGAGGATTATATGCCTCCCTCCGGAGACGAGGCAAGCCAAGACGACGATGAATTCGTCGTGCCTGAGAATCCCGTCGAACAAGAGCGTTTTAAACGCAGGCTTATGGCCATGGCAAACAGCCTCAAGAAAAGGCAGCAACAACTTAGAGCTAATCAAGATCTGCTAGCCGACAGATGGACTGAAGTCCTTGCGGGCAAAGAGCATGAGCTCGAACGCCCCTCCAAAGCTACCCTAAACGCAAGCTTCTTCCCCAATTAGAGGAGGAAGCGTATGAACCCGCATCACCAGGAGACAATACGGCTGACCGACCACCCCGTGGTCGCGACAGAGAGGCCTCTAGGCCCTTCACTAGACCCGTACCCCGGCATCGCTCGAAAAGCACAAGCCCACAGGGGAACGCTCCGGACTTGTGAGATGTATTGGAGGATAAGGCAAGACAATCAAGATCGATCTATGGATCGCGTGGGCGCCCCACGATACGTGACGACAACCATCGCGCCGGACACCGTAAGTCCAGCCGGGCCGAACAAAACAGACAAAGCTCTTTTGAGCTCCGTCGTGATATTGCCCAGTACAGAGGCGCCGCACACCCACTATGCTTCACAGACGAAGTAATGGATCATCAAATCCCCGAAGGGTTTAAACCCGTGAATATCGAATCTTACGATGGCACAACAGACCCTGCGGTTTGGATCGAAGACTATCTTCTTCACATCCACATGGCCCGCGGTGACGATCTTCACGCCATCAAATATCTCCCCCTCAAGCTTAAAGGACCAGCCCGGCGTTGGCTTAACAGCTTGCCAGCAGAGTCAATAGGGAGTTGGGAAGACCTGGAAGCCGCATTCCTCGATAACTTCCAAGGCACGTATGTGCGACCACCAGACGCTGATGACCTAAGCCACATATTTCAGCAGCCAGACAAATTGGGCAGACAATTCTGGACACGGTTCTTAACCAAGAAAAACCAAATCATCGACTGTCCGGATGCGGAGGCCCTCGCGGCCTTCAAGCATAACATCCGCGACGAATGGCTTGCCCGGCACCTGGGACAGGAAAAGCCGAAATCCATGGCAGCCCTCACATCACTCATGACCCGCTTCTGCGCGGGTGAGGACAGCTGGCTAGCATGCAGCAACAACCTCAGCAAAAATTCTGGCAGTCCGGATTTCAAGGACCGAAACGGCAGGTCGCGTCGTAACAAAAACAAGCGCCGCATCAACGGCGACAATAGTGAGGATACGGCAGTCAATGCCGGATTCAGAGGCTCTAAACCCGGTCAGCGGAAAAAGCCATTCAAAAGAACTACTCTGGGTCCGTCCAATTTGGACCGAATACTCGACTGCTCGTGCCAGATACACGGCACCCCCGAAAAACCAGCCAACCACACCAACAAGGACTGTTGGGTATTCAAGCAGGAAGGCAAGTTAATTGCCAAAAACAATGACAAGGGGCTGCATAGCGATGACGAGGAAGAGACCCGACCGCCGAACAATAGAGGACAGAAGGGTTTTCCCCCACAGGTGCGGACGGTGAACATGATATTCGCAACGCACATACCCAAAAGGGAGCGGAAGCGTGCACTCAGGGATGTATGCGCGATGTTGCCAGTTGCCCCGAAGTTCAATCCATGGTCCTCTTTCCCGATCACTTTTGACCAAAGGGACCACCCCACCAGCATCAGCCACGGCGGATTCGCCGCATTGGTCCTAGACCCAATCATTGATGGATTTCACCTCACCAGAGTCCTGATGGACGGCGGCAGCAGCATGAACCTGCTTTATCAGGATACAGTGCGTAAAATGGGCATAGACCCCTCAAGGATTAAACCTACCAAGACGACCTTTAAAGGCGTCATACCAGGTGTAGAGGCCAATTGTACAGGCTCAGTCACACTGGAAGTGGTCTTCGGATCCCCGGATAACTTCCGAAGCGAAGAGTTAATCTTCGACATAGTTCCGTTCCGCAGCGGCTATCATGCCCTGCTCGGACGTACCGCGTTTGCAAAGTTCAACGCGGTGCCGCACTACGCATACCTCAAGCTCAAGATGTCAGGCCCTCGAGGAGTCATCACGGTCAACGGAAACACTGAACGTTCTCTCTGAACGGAGGAACATACAGCGGCTCTCGCGGCAGAAGTACAATGCAGCCTCTTAAGGCAATTCTCGAGTCCGGCCATTAAGCGGCCGGACATAGCTAAACGCGCCTGGAGTAACCTACAACAAGACCACCTGGCACATTCCGAGCATGTGTAGCAGTGCGGCCCCAACCCCAGTCCCTGTAAAATGTCAAAACAGGTCCTTCGCGTACACCATTACGCTCTGAAGATACCATGGGCATGGGGAGAGGGGCACGACCACGACAAGCCCAGACTGCGGCTCAACCACACCAGGGGCTCTCAAGTGTGTCGTTCCTTATTTCTTTTTTCTTTTTCCTTTTTATTTTAACCCATAGGACTCCGTTCGTCAGAGGCCCTGTCCGGCAGCAAACCTGCCGAACTCACGATGCAACAGCCAGGGAAGAATAAAGGCTACAACGAATATCCAGGTGGTCTCCATTACGAGCATTAAATCTGTTTTATACACCACTCCGCAGCCTACCCCTGGAGGGGGACATGTTTAATAGTCCCGTCCCTTGCTTATTGCACTATTTGTATCGTTCTGCATTCATAGCAGCACTTCTTGAATAAAACAATGCAGCACCTTTTTGCTTATAATTGCATTTCTTTTTTATACATACGTTCATTTACGACATGTTGCATCCGTACACTTTGGTATGGTTAAAAACACACCAGGGGCTTATGTTTCCCGCATCATGGTGTGATAAGTCCGAACACTTTCACAAGTGCGGCACCCCGAACTTATAGCATTATATGCATCGGCTCTGAATCATGTCTTGGGTCAATAGTTGGGTTTGCCCGGCTCCCATGTTTTGGTACCTTACGTTCCGTTGTATCGGCTAAGGTAGCACTGGGAGAACCACTGCGATTGCGCCCCAGTTGAGCTGGGTTAATGCCTCAGTGGAGAAATCTAAAACTGACCGTCATGATGAGGCGAGAGTCGGTCGCTGTTCGAGAGGTTTTTTGCGAGTCCTTAAAGACTTATGCCGCTTAGAGCGAGGAGCGGGATCTTGTCCGGCCCAGGCGTGGATAGCGCCCCAAATTCGGCCTTCCGAAGACTAGGGGCTTCGCCGAAATTTAAAATTATAGAATTCTATGGCTAAGTGAGAGTGTTCAAGCATTATAAGTCCGGTTGCCTTGTTCGCTGTGTTGAGCGCCTCCCTAGATGGACCCAAAAATGGGAACAAGAGTGCTCAAGTTTATCCCGAACACCCCAGCACTCGTGGCATGGGGGCTGAAGCCGACGACTTGCCATCTCTCAGATTTGATAAACAGCCGCACAGAAGGTAATATTTTGAATTAACAAGCGTTGCTTAGCACATATGAACTAAGTTTTCAGCGCACGGGATAACAAAATGCGAGTCTACTCAAATATTACATCTTTGGAGCACTCACCCGCAATAGTGCGGGCGCCCTTCAGCACACTCTTATAATACATCTCGGGCGTGCGATGCTCCTTGCCCTCTGGTGGCGGGTCCGTCACGAGTTTCTGGGCATCCATCTTGCCCCAGTGCACCTTTGCGCGGGCAAGGGCCCAACGGGCACCTTCAATACAGGTGGAGTGTTTGATGACTTCAACCCACGAGCACGCATCCACCAGCCGCGCACCAGGCCGAAGTTGCTCCCAGGCATGGCCTCCTTAGGCCACAGCCGAACTATGAGGCCCTTCATGGCCTGTTTGGCCGCCTTGTGGAGCTCGACCAGCTGCTTCAGCTGGTCGCTAAGGGGCAACGGATGTCCGGCCTCAGCATACTGAGACCAGAAGACCTTCTCCGTCGAGGTCCCCTCCTCGGCCCGGTAGAACGCGGCAGCATCGGACACGCTGTGAGGAAGATCTGCGAACGCTCCTGGAGAGCTCCGAATTCGGGTAAGCAACAGGTAATTAACACTCACATGCTTACTTTGCATGAAAAATGCCTTACCCGCTGCTATTTTCTTCACCGCCTCAATCTCCTGGAGGTCCTTGTAGGATTTGGCCTTAGCGGCTTTGGCACTCTCAAGAGCCGTTGCAAGCTCAGACTCTTGAGTCTTCGAGTCACGCTCCAGGCTCTCATGTTTTTTCACGAGATCCTGGAGCTCTTGTTGTACCTCCGCCACCCGCGCCTCCTGCTTCTCTCGCTCGATGCGCTCCGCGGCCGCATTGCGTTCGGCCGCAGCCACCGCCTCTTTCAGGGTCGCCACCTCGTTAGTGGCCCCTGCAATACCCACGTTGTCCTTGTCATTCTTTTTGCAACCAAAATCCTTTTCTGTAAGGTACAATTTTAGTAAGGTGTTACTCACCTTCCTCGTCCTCGAGCTGCTTCTTGGCACGGCCGAGCTTGTTCTCGGACCGCTCGAGGCTTTCCTTCAACGTATTGACCTCCGCAGTCAGTGCGGCAGAGGTCAGCAGCGCAGCCTGAAATCCCATATTGACATATTTATTATGACTCCTACGTATATCTTTTTAGATCCTCAGTCCGACTTTTCTTTCCGAACACCGAAACGAGCATCAGGGGCTACTGTCTATGCGGTACCATTTTATACATATTGAAATTCTTACCTCAAAGCCTGTTAGAAGACTGCTGCAGGCTTCGGTCAGCCCACTCTTGGCGAGCTGAACCTTTTGAATCACCGCACTCATAACAGTGCGGTGTTCCTCTTTGATGGAGGCGCCGTTGAGCGCCTCCAGCAAATTATCCGGCACCTCCGGCTGGATGGAGGCAGCCGGCGTCACGGTCTTGCCCTTCTCGCGAAGGGGTCGCCCGCCGGACTCTGGAGCCACTGAGGGTTCTGGGGCCGAGTCCGGTGCAAAGTCCGGGAGGTTGTCCTGTGACACCTCCGGGGCCTCCTCCTCCTGGTGGGTCCCTTCCTAGGATCCCACCTCGGCATCGTCCACGGCATGGGGGTGGAGGCAGTCGGAAGAGAATCCATATCCGACGCACCTAAGGACCCACTCGACGAAGCGGGAAGATCATCCTTGGGCGGACTGCAGGGTTGTATGCGGCATTAGAAAGACATTATGTGGCGAAAAGGAAAAACCTTGAAGTTATTCGGGAGTCCGGATACTTACGATCTCGCGAGGGGCTTGGCCCTTGGAGGCCAATCCTTGTCGTCGTCACTGGCGTTGGCGGAGCAGTCCGGGGGAAGAGTTTTTCCCTTCTTGGACCCTTCGGCCTCCCTTGTTGGGGAGGCCTTCCTTTTCTTCCCTCCCCCCGCTGGGGGAGAGGATTTCTTCTTCTCCTCCTCGCCTTGGTGGGAGGAGTCGGCCTCGGATTTATCATCCGATAGCACCTGAAAACGGGAACTCTTCCGAGTCCCCGTGGCCTTCTTCTTGGCCTTTTTCTCCGGCACCACGTGGGGTGCCGGAGCCAGCAGCCCCGTTAGGCGGGCGTCCGCTGGGTCCTCTGGCAATGGGGCCGGACAGATAGTCCGTTCGGCCTTCGCCAGCCATTCCTGTCAAAGGTAAAGGGAGTTTAGATCCCGCATAGAGTCAAACTATGGAAAACAAGTGGCAAAATCACTTACCTTGTCAGTCGAACGCTGCGAGCGGAATCCGCGATCTTCGGTAGCGGATGCTGGAGCCTCGGCGCCCTTGAACAGCACCTTCCAGACATCTTCGTACATAGTGTCGAAGAGCCCGCTCAGAGTTTGGTGCTGCGCCGGATCGAACTCCCACATGTTGAAACCCCGTTATTGGCACGGGAGAATCCGGCGGATGAGCATGACCTGGACTACGTTGACAAGCTTGGAGTCCGGTCAGCTCCTCCGAATCGCCCCAGATCCGGCCACTCTCTTTCCAGGAGGTGAGCCGCGTGGGGATGCCAGATCTGAATTCGGGGGCCGCTGCCCAGTCAGGGTCACGCGGCTCAGTGATGTAGAACCACCCCGATTGCCACCCCTTAATGGTTTCCACGAAAGTGCCCTCCAGCCAGGTAACATGGGACATTCTGCCCACCATGGCGCCTCTGCACCCCGCTTGGATGCCCTTCACAACCTTCAGCTTGACACTCAAGGTCTTGAGCCACAAGCCGAAGTGGGGCTGGATGCAGAGGAAGGCCTCGCACACGACTATAAACACCGAGATGTTGAGGATGAAATTCGGGGCCAGATCATGGAAATCTAGGCCGTAGTAGAACATGAGCCCCCGGACAAAGGGATGAAGTGGGAAGCCCAGTCCGCGGAGGAAATGGGGAAGAAATACTACCCTCTCATGGGGCCTCGGGGTGGGAATGAGCTCTCCCTCGTCGGGGAGCCGGTGCGCGATGTCGCTGGACAAATATCCGGCGTCGCGTAGCTTCTGGATCTGCCCCTCCGTGACGGAGGAGGCCATCCACTTGCCTCCCGCTCCGGACATAGTTGGAGAAGGTTGAGGTGAGAAGTGCGGACTTGGGCGCTGGAGCTCGAGTTCGCGGAATTGGATAAGCCAAGGAGGAAGAAGGCGCAGGTAAAAGGGTTGGATCTTTATCCCCTTACATGGGCGGACACAAACATGCGTCCCCACCGGCTTGATAAAACTCACTTATCTCCCAAGCGCCGCAATCAATGGCGCGGTTGGGTTACCCACGTCCGTATTGATGGGAATCCCGAAATAAGGGGAACACGATCTCTGCTTCGACAAGACGTGCCAACCGCTTCGCTAAACGCGCTGAGGTGGAACAATAAAAACAATTTGAGTAAAGCCTTGGTAATGGTGTGACGTCACGCCACAAAATACGTCAGCAGATTGAACTTGTGTAATATTATTCTCTCTAGGGTGGTACGTGGAATTTATTTTTGCAGAGCCGGACACTATCCTGGTGTTCACAATCTTCTATAAATTATTCGGAGGAAGAACCCGCCTTGCAATGCCGAAGACAACATGCGCGCCGGACTCGTCGTCATTGAAGCCTGGTTCAGGGGCTGATGAGGGAGTTCCGGACTAGGGGGTGTCCGGATAGCCGAACTATCGTGATCATCCGGACTCCAAGACTATGAAGATACAAGATTGAAGACTTCGTCCCGTGTCCGGATGGGACTTTCCTTGGCGTGGAAGGCAAGCTTGGCGATACGGATATGTAGATCTCCTACCATTGTAACCGACTCTGTGTAACCCTAGCCTTCTCCGGTGTCTATATAAACTGGATGGCTTTAGTCCATAGGACGAACAACAATCATACCATAGGCTAGCTTCCAGGGTTTAGCCTCCTTGATATCGTGGTAGATCTACTCTTGTAACACACATCATCAATATTAATCAAGCAGGACGTAGGGTTTTACCTCCATCAAGAGGGCCCGAACCTGGGTAAAACATCGTGTCCCTTGTCTCCTGTTACCATCCGCCTAGACGCACAGTTCGGGACCCCCTACCCGAGATCCGCCGGTTTTGACACCGACACACGGACTCCAAGAAATATGGTTTCATATGGATGCCGTGCTGGTGGCGTGTGCCGTACTCCTGGACGTGAATGCTTGTTCTGGCCCATGCCACCCTACTACTCCTACTACTTATATAGTACTAGTAGTATCAAGGATTCGAGGTTCTGGTTACGTACAACAAACACATTAACATATGGCCCACCTCACACTGTGGCCAAATTTCCTGGAGTCTGTGCTAGGTTAAAAAGTGTTCTTTGTGAGGTGGGTGGCTGGTCTCAAGTTTAAAACTTGTTGTATTACATATACGTAAACGTAGAGATAGTGCAGCAGTTCTGAAAGTTTGAACCCAAACATGAGAATGCAATTTCTACTAGACTCATTCGAGGACCTAGGATGATGGGATTCACAGCTACAGTAAAAACACCTGCCCGACGTGTGAAGCATGTGAAGCTAGTACAAATAGTGAAACACCTTCCCGATATCAAAAAATATTTTTTTGCCGTGTCGCAGCACTCACTCAGAGAAGCGACTCGAAAGCCATTCATAAATTTAATAAGTTTATCATAGGCATATCATTTTATTACATACAACAGGTCATCAACCCACATCGACAACGAGGATACATTATAAATACTAAAGTTTTCATCACACAACAAATAACAAGCAATGAAATGAACTTCAACTCAACCAATCCTCGGCGTTGGAAACGCTTGCTTTGAACCACAAGTGATTCTCTGGGAAGGGTCATCCATTGTCGATCTCGAGACCAATGTAGGACTGATCATCCAGGCTGAAGCAGCCTACTATATCAGTACCAGGGTAGGGAACCACCAAAATATCTAAGGTATAGATACAATTGCTTCTCATAAATTCTGTACCAGGGAGAAGGTGTTGGCACTAGCACACTAGTATCCCTCCCGAATACCATGCAACGGGTGTTGGAATAGGTCCGAAGAGTGCGACCATGGGAGACAACACCTGCTTCCTTAGTAGTAACATCAGCAGTGGGCTGTATATAGACAACAAGAGGTGATCCATCGGAATTAGCTGTCGGGCGCCACTGGGTATATGGGCGCTGCTCTTCCTCATGCCCGTCATCATAACCATCGTCATCTCCCCCTTGGTTATAAAATTTTTCAAGTATAGGTGGTGGAACATTCACAGGACCTTGGAACACACAAGAAGAAGGTTAATTAGTAAAGGGAAACTTGCTAACCCGCATGCATGTGGATGAAACAATTATACTTATGGTGGAGGACAAACGTACCGAAACTATGAGGATCCAATGCAAAAATAGTGCCATGAGTGGTGGAAGCAAAGACAAGACCCTCGTATTGAATTGCATCACAGTACTCATCCGTGTACAAAAGCTGATTTTTGAGCAATATCCATCCAGTCGAACCACGAAGGACGGCAACAAGCTTGGTGAAGATAGCAACAACTACATAGTTCTTGTAATTCCATGAGCGGTTGGGAACAAATTGCTATCTTCCATAGAAGACAGTCACCATGATCATATTTGAACGTGCGTAGAATACCAGTGTGCTCAACCTTTCGGCAGTCTGCTGAGATTTTTGGAAGTGGAACCCGGTGATGAGTGTACACATTCACAAGTTCCCACTCGCAGTTGGACCCAATATAAACAACCCAATCTCCATTTGGGCCTGCCCAAGCCTTACCCTCAAGTGATGGCATCTTAACATCACACGTATCATTATCAAGCGGCACAAGGCGAGGCCTCCGTCGTCCCCGCACTAGTCATCAGGGTCACGACGAAGAAGATAGGGGAGATCAAACCGCTCCTTGACCCTTGGGTTCCTTGTAATGATGTTATTAGTTGGGTTGAGAATGGTCTTGAACGAACCTGCCATGCTAGCCGAGGTGATGACGTCGCACCGATCAATGAGTTCCTCCACCACGTCATCTTTTACATCGGGGCAATAATATCGGGGTCGTTTCCGGCCTGTTCCCTCCATGGAGAAGACGATCGAACAATGGCAGAAGGAAGGGTGAAGGCAAATGGAGGAGGGAGGAAGAGCGTGAAACAGCAGTTCCAAATCGAGAGGGAAAGGCGAAGAGTCGGTGGACAGTTGCCAGTTTGCCACGGTACACGAAGAGGCGCCCCGGCCTACACGTCTGTTCATAAATACTACTAGAAAAGGACTCGTCGTCGTCTCACTGATATGTTGGAATGGGACCACATGTCAACGAAACATGGTGTGTAATTTCTCGTGCAAAATGTGATCTGGCCGCGTTGGCCCGAGGTGCCGCATTAGTTATCGACCTTTATTTTTTTAATGGCGTGTCGTTCAGTTTTGAAGCACGACTAACTGGTACTGTATGCAGAGAAAATATAAACTACTCTACCACTACTCCACCTCTAGTACTAGTAGTATAAAAAAGATATATAGGCTGGAGCTTCAGCGCTTTCTTGCTAAGGGTTGCCCACTTTCTTCTCACACTATCACCCTCTCTCCAGATCTAGAAAAGACGGCCTCTGTCTCCCTCCTCACCGGTGGTCACAGATCCGCAGGGCAAGAAAAGGATGTGCAGCGTTGACGCACTCGTCATCGGTGAGCAAGGTCACGCACTGATGACAAGGTCGTCCTCTCAGACCTAGCGCCCGCGTGGGATGGCCTCCGTCCCCAAGCTCGCTGCCGTAGTGTGTGCGGAGGACGACGACCACGAGCGAAGCCAGTTCCCGCTGACCCTCAGGTATGCTACCTCTTTTTGAACCATACCCTTGTTCTATTGCCCCATCTGCCATGTCGCTGCATGTGGATCTTTTTCCACTCCACCATCTTCCCAATTTGCTATCCTCTGCTCTGCTGGCCACGTAGATGAAAACCTTAATTTGCACTATTAAAGGAAACCCTACTTCATGCAGACTAATCCATGTCTGGGTTGAATAAGGAAAGGAAGGAAGACCGTACTGTCTAAGAGAGTAGGCATCAAACCCGCATCTAGGTTGAAAAGGGGAAATCAGTAGCTAAGGAACGAGTCTCGTGTCTCTTGGTTGAAGAAGGGTAGAAAGGCATGACAACGCAATAGAGAATGACCATGTCGATCGGTTTGTTGTCCTCACATAGGAAAAAGGTGGCTAAAGAGAACAAAAATGGGACGTAATCCACATATGCTGCCTGGATATTTGTTGCTCTGGGCAACCATACCTCCCTCACCACTCTGCGTCCATGGAGGTACATCGTATTGGTGCGCCCACTATCCGAATGGGCCTCCCATGCTTTTATTGCCACTTTTTTGTTGTTAGTATAACACCAGCAGTCAAGTCAAGCAATGCTACTGCTAAAGTGATGCCACATTTAACTAATGCCGCAATCAGTCTAATGCCACAGGTAAATTTAAGCAATGCCATTTAATGTCACTCGATTATTTCAGGGTTAGCTGTTGATTGTGGATGTATTAAAGATTTTTCAACTAAGGCAATCTAATGTTGTTGCACAGCCAGTATACCAACGATGAAACTTGTTACTACCTTCAGATTTTTGCACTGTTAATGCTTATAGATTACATACCTCACTTTCATGAGATAAGTTAATTTTTTTGTACAGCGTCACCAAAATACCAAGGCGCTGATGTCATTTTATTTTGCTTAAACTGCACAAAAAATTATGAAGACAAGAGGAAAGGTCAAGAGTGGGCACCTCCTCCTCCGGCTGTTCTCTTGATTCGTTCAATCAAGTTTTTATGTTTGATCGATTATCAAGATTGGGATAGCAATTTTTAAGGTCCCCACGAGTTCGAAATGATATTTACCTTGGAGGTACATGATTTGCAATTTTTTTATACTGTCATTAGTTAATAATGTTGGTTACCTTTAGACTTTTGTATTTGGTTTAATGCTCATGCACAACTAATATACCAATGCTGAAACTTGTTACCTTTACATTTTGTATTGTTAATTCTTATAGAAATCTTCCAGTGCTAGAGTTTATTGAAATCTATTTAGTAAAACCATTGTATTGTACCCTGTAATAAACTAACTACTCTACTGTTGCACTAGCCACTGGATTAGTGTATATTTGTAGTATTCGAATGGTGTTGCATTAGCGTATGAACATAAATAAAGTGTGGCAAGCTTTCCCAGATATGTGCTCAAGAAAACTACTACATGTTTTTCTAAATCCTAGACGTTTGGGTACTTTAAATTGAACCACGAAAACGTCTTATATTAAGGAACAGAGGGTGTAGAGTTCACTCAAATTATCCCGGTAAAGCTAGTCTCAGCTTTGTTAAAATTAATGTTCATTATGTTATCGGAGGAGGTCTGCATGTTTGTCTCTAATGCCTGTCGACCACATACCTGACATCATGATGTAATGTTAAGTCATTTCCTTTTGTACAATGTCACTACATTGTCAAGGCGGTGATGGCATTTTACTTTAGTTGAACTGCACAAAATATGCTTAAAAGAAGAGGAAAGGTCAGGAGTCGATCATTCTTTCAAAAAGAACTATATATGCCTTTCTGACGTCAGCTGTTATTGCCTTATTTATTCCTTTAAATAGGTGGTTAGAAACAGTCTTGCTACCTTTTCCATTAAGAAATTGGAATGCTTATATTTGTGAGTCTATGCTTCAACTACTGTTGTTTTTACAGTAATCACACTTTCAATATCTATGAAAACAGGGATGCTCGATTTTAGTGGAACTGCACAAAAAGTCCAACTGGTTCAACATTAGGAGCATGTTTTCTTCCAAACGTTTATATCCAATTGGTGGCACTATGAGCTGTTCATTACGAAGGTACATGGTTTGCTACTATCTTTCTACTCTTTTTGTACTGTCATTAGATAGTAATACAAGTGGTTTGCATGTGAATTTATTGGCAGGGTGGACCTACATTGGAGGTGTAGGACACGATTCAATGATTGGATGCTCAATTTCGGTTGTATCGATTTCACCTCTTCCATCACTGCGAACATGGATATCCTTGGTCTGATGAAGAATAGGTGCTATATTTCTGCTCTGAACTAGCAAATCAATTCAGCATGAAATTTTCCAGGGCAAAACATAACTGTATCAAATTTTCTAGTGCAGAACATGACAGATGCTAAGCGGAAGAGACATGTTTAATCCAAAAATACAAGGTGTGGTATATGTTTACTAGCTGCTCTATATTTGTGTAGACAGAGATGTCTGCCCGTTGCTATTTGGCAAACAAACAAAGTGACCACAATTTTGGTTGAACTGCACAAGAGAATAGTATAGTCACTGCATGTAGTGCCATTTGAAAATAGACACAGAAAGATTGGATAGTCACTTCATGGACTACAGAAAAGTAGTACTGTACTATTTATTGGCCAACACTAGGTGCTTCATTACTTTTGTCTAATTATACAATGGGCATCATTTTTCCTAAGTTAAAGCTTGTATTCCGAAAATAGTCTCGTCGTGTGACCGAGAGAAGACCAAATCATATTGCAGTGGATGTTCCTCCATCATGTGTGGTTCATTCTCATGGTTCCAACTGTTGGTGAAACCACTTACGTTTGCAAGAGGAATTGTAGACTTCACAAACAAATTTGTCTTTCAGTTTGTACTGAATGTTGGCCAAGAGAAGCATCCATGTTAGTAGAAAGAACAAATGTTTTTTCTAGATCTTTGCTTTTGGAGCTACATATTTGTATATGATCTGTGAATCATTGAGATGCATTAACATGTTGATCTTATTTCTGGGAATCGTACTAGTTGGTTTTAGTTGCGACGCAAGATCCGAAGTGGCTAATCTTTGCTTTTGGAGCTACATATTTGTATATGATCTGTGAATCATTGAGATGCATTAACAGTTACTTATTTCTGTTCGCTCAGTCTTTACAAGTTACAGATCAATCACTAGCTAGCCTACTAATGTGCTCCTCGCGGCTTTATTTGCGATGCAAGATCCGAAGTGGCAGTTTTTTGAATAAAAATGCCTACCTCTGAAGAAACTGGCAAGCTACACTATCCTACCTACTCGATCCTACACAGATAAATAGTGGATCATGCACGTACTACCCCCTTTTCGGTTTGCAGGGATCAATTCAAGAAACAACCTACTCGATCCTACATGAATAAATAGCAGATCATGCATGTACTAGTACCTCCTTTCCGGTTTGCAGGACTTAATTGAAACCTCTCACTAACCAAGGTACTCCCTCCGTCCAGGTTTATTAGTCCCGTGAGCAAAGCAGCAAGACCAAGGCATGGTAATAATTAACGGCATGCAGAAGTTTAAGCCTAATTAATTCTAGCAATTTAAGTGGATGCATGCGTGCCCTCGGCTGCGACTCGTTGCATGCTGCTCCACGTACTGGCTGCAAGCGATTCTGAGTGCCTACATGCATTCGGCCGTAATTAAGCAGCTAACTAATGTGAAAAAAGATGCGCTTTAATTGTTGCGGGCTTTTTAAATCCGTGGAATCATTATTGACAAGGAGGGAGATGATTCGAGTGCACTCGTTTGACCGTCATGCTGGCGTGTGACCCAGACGGGACGGGACAACACTGTCATAATTTCATTTTCTCTAGTTTTCCACGCCAAGCTGGCGCGCTAAGCAATGTCTGCTTATGCATTGAATTCCGATGACCGTCGTGCTACATTCCGCATATAAGTACGCCTGCTTATGCATTGAATTCCGATGACCGTCGCGCTACATTCCGCATATAATTACTGTTTCCCGGCCTTCTCCAGCGGCACCGTGACCCAACTCGCCATATCCTCATAAGCCCCAACCAGCCCGACGTCGCTCGCCACTTATCCTCGCCCTCGCCACGTCCGCCATGCCCCCGCCCGTCTGCGGTAGGCGAGGCCGAAGGCGGTGACCGCCGGAACTAGTGTTCGGTTTTTCACCGGAAGGTAGACGGAGGGAGGAGGCATTCTATCTGTCTTTAGATGGCAATGCGGAGATCAAGGACTTGTTGGACCATGACCGCCTGGCGGAGGAGCAGGAGTTGTTGGAGCGCGACAGCCTGGTGGAGGAGCAGCGTATCGCCGATTTACGCCGCTAACGGGACATGGAGCAGCAGCGCACCGATGCTCTGAGTCGCAAGCAGAGCACCCGCAACTAGGCTGACTACATGGAGGCCGGCGCCCGGCAAATAGCCCTGGAGGCTGTCGGGCACCCACGCGTTTGCGACGCTGATTTTTACTACCAGCTCGTTAAGTGGGTTTCCCGCTTAGAAGCCGAAGCTTCGGTGGACCACGCCGGCATGGAAAGGGCCAACGCGCGCGAGCAACACGCCCTATCGCACCTCTGGCAAGTCCGAGGCAAGGCGGAGGATGCCGGTGCCCGCTTTTAGCGTGTACCACAGATGGCGGCCAGCATCGTCTAATTAGCTAAGAGTAAGTTAGTACTTGTATGTTACTAGAGTATTAGTGGGAGTAGATAGTTAACTTGGCTATGATGGTTGTTAATGTGAAAGTTCAGTACTCTATATGTGGATCAGACCTGTAATTTGCTCTGAATGTTGAAATTTCCGTTTGAATGTATGGAATGGGCTGTTATTTTTTTAAATGGGTTGTATTTGTCCTCCACGGGTTTAGAGGCTGACTTCTGGGCCTACCAAGTTCACGCGTACACAATCAGGAGATGATTGTACGTGGAGAGGATAACAGCAGGGACCCGCCAAGGTCATGGCAGTATGCAAGCAAGTGCCTCCTTATTTCAAGCCAATAAAAAAATGGCTCCTCCTAATGGATTTCTGACATCTGGGTCCCATGCCATTGTCAACGTAGTCAATAAACGAGAGAATTGCACAACGAGCAGCTCACACCAGGGACCTAGCAGCTCGCACATTTATTTTTGTTTTGGGTTAATTTGATAAATGCCACTCCAAATCTGGTGTTTCCGAGAAATGCCACTGCAATTTCCAAACTTTGAAAAATGCCATTTCATGCCATTTCTAGTGGCATTTTTCAAAGTTTGCAAATTGCAGTGGCGTTTTTCAAAGTTTGCAAAAATCACAGTGGCATTTTTCAAAGTTTGGAAATTATAGTGGCATTTTTATGAATCGCCATAATTGGAGTGGCATTTATCTAATTTGTTTTTGAGACGGAAGCAAGGTGTCAACTGGGTTGTGTGGGACACTTTGGCCTATCCAGACAACCTTTTCTTTTATGTGTACCATAGACCAGCCCAGTAGTTTTTTTTTCTTTCTGAAAAGGGCTAGCCCAGTTTTTTTGTGATTTGTCAAGTAAGTCGCTTTGCTAGGCCTGTTGGGCTGCAAATCTTTCAAGACGAGGAGAGCTTCATTCGGCTGGCCGAGAAAATGGCCTATCAGTAATGAGAAATGGGTTGTACATTTTTAAAACGCATCAAACCGGCAATTAGTTTCAAATATCTTTTTTTCATTTGAAGATTTTAAATTGCATTGATTTTTATGCGTGGACAATTTATTGGATTTTATATTGATATACATTTATTTTTAAAATCAGTTTGAATGTGACTCGAAATTTCGGGATTAAAAATAGTTCAGACCGCACCGACATATGCAAAAATTCGTATAATTTTTTAACCGTGGCCACAATATGGATTGTAATGTTAACAAAAAGAATATGGGCTCCAGAAAAAACCGTAAGAATGGCAAATGGGTTGTAAATTATTAGAAATAATGTCGGATGGCATGTATGCTATTTTCCACAGATTTGAGGCTTTCCTAAAAAAAGGTTGACGCACAAGCAGTGACTGTTGGATGTTCATCCAACGGCCGTCGTGCTTCTTCAATCTCTGCTCTTCCTGCTCCAGCCGCTCAAATAAGTGCCAGCGGGACTGCCTGCTCCCTCCTTCCCGCGGCCGGCTATGCTGCCATGCAGGCCTCACCACCCCATCGTACTCCCATTGTTGGCCTAGCCATCCCTCTACTCACCCACACCTGCTGTTATTCTCCGGCGACGGCAGACGAACCAGTAAACCCTCGTACAGTCGTACTCCCCTCCGCGTGGGAAACAACTGTCAAGTCTTCCCTGGCTCCGTGTCGTTCCCTTCCTAGGCCTCGCCGGCGTCCACCGCCCTGGTGCTATCGGTGTGGCATGGTCAACGTGGTCAACGACCGACATGCATCTGAAGTGGACTGTACGTGGAAAGGCTGACAGCTGGGTCCATGGCCGCACGCAAGGAAATGCCTCCTTATTACGTGCAAAAAAATGATTCCTCCACCTGACATCTGGGACCCACCGAAAGGGCCTCTATATTTTGCGAAAAAAATGTTACCGCTGTTGATAGCTCGGACCCACCAGCTATATCTTCGCACGCAAGGAAGTGCCTCCTTATTACGCACAAAAAAATGAATACTCCCTTGCTAGCTGGGACCCAGTATAGTGGGCCTACTAAGTTGATGGGGACGGAGGGCTTTGTCAACTTAGTAAATATGCACGATTCTAGCTTGAGTGACCGTACGATGTCCATCCAACGGCCGTACTGCTTCTTCAACCTCTCGTCTTCTTGCTCCAGCCGCCCAAAGAACCGTCGGTTGTGCCGCCTGCTCCTGCCTCCCGTGGCCGGCTGAGCTGCAGCGGAGGACTCACTGCCCCCATACTACTCCCACCGATGGCCAGGCCATCCCTCCACTCCACTCACCCACACCCTCTGTTATTCTGTGGTGACGGCAGCGCAGCCGAACCAATGAACCCTCGTACTCCTCTCCGCGTGGGCATCCACTGCCGCGTCTTCCCCGGCTCTGCGTCGTCCCCTTTCTAGGCCTCACCGTCGTCCACCGTCGTGGTGCTCTCGGCGCGGCGTGGTCAATGTGGTCAACAACCGACTTCCATCGGAAGAGTACTGTACATGGAGAGGCAGCTGGGTCCACGGCAGCCGCAAGGAAGTGCCTACTTATTACGCGGAAAATAATTATTCCTCCACCTGAGAGCAGGGATCCACCAGACGGGCCACCAGTATTTCGCAAAAAAAACGTTTCCCCCCTGACTGCTGGAACCCACCGGACGGGCCACCGTATTTCGTGAAAAAAAAACGTTCCCCCCACTGTCAGCTCGGACCCACCGGAAGTGCCTCCTTATTACGCACAAAAAAAATGAATACTCCCCCTGCTAGCTGGGATCCACCTTGATGGGAGGCTGACTTGTGCGCCTACTAAGTTGACTGGGATGGACGCCTTTGTCAACTTTAGTCAATATGAATGATTCTAGCTCCAGTGACTGTACGATGTCCATCCAACGGTCGTGGTGCTTCTTCAACCTCTGGTCTTCTTGCTCCAGCCACCCAAAGCAGCGCCGGTCGTGCCGCGTGCTCCTGCCTCCCATGGCCGGCTGTGATGCCGCGGAGGCCTAACCGCCTCCTACTACTCCCACTGCTGGCCAGGCCATCCCTGTACTCATCCGCACCCCCTGTTATTCTACGGCGACGGTAGCCTCACACCGCAGTCGAACCAGTGAACCCTCGTACTCCTCTCCGCGTGGGCATCCACTACCGCGTCTTCCCCGGCTCCGCGTCGTCCCCTTCCTAGGCCTCGCCGTCGTCCACCGTCATGGTGCTTGTCGGCTTTCGGGTTTCGGCAGACCCTTGAGGTTCGAACACTGGGGTGCACGCGGAGATCACACCCCCAGCCTACTCATGTCTCGCCGCCTCGCTAGGATCTAAACTACACGAAGAACAACACAAAGGACACAAGATTTATACTGGTTCAGGCCACAATTGTGGTGTAATAACCTACTCCAGTGTGTGGTGTGGTGGATTGCCTCTGAGGCTAATGAACAATACAAGGGAAGAACAGCCTCGCGAGGGTCTGTTCCTATGGTGGTGGTGTTGTCCATGGTTCTTCTCTCTGGTTGGTCTCCAGATCGGATGTCGATGGATCAGGTGTCTCTACCCTGGGGGTGGCTAGTCCTATTTATAGGCGGAGGCCCTGGGCCTCTTCCCAAATATTGAGCGGGAAGGGCACCAACAATTGGCCATTTTGAAGGGGAACATCTAGTAAACTTATCCCGACTAAAGTTGGTCCTCGCCTGCCAAAAGACCCTGACGATGATGCTGGCTTGGGCTCCACATGACCTCCACTCTGCCGTCCTACTGGTCTTGGTCTTGTTGCACTAAAATGGTTGCCTTTGCTTGATACCCTTGCCTGCGCTTGCCCCCTCTGCACCAAAGGGGAAACAAGGACTCTGCGCAGGCCGGTGCCCGCCTGGCGCCCGCCTGGCCTTGGTCATCATGGCTTGCGTCACGGGCACCTCCTGAGGTACCCCGCCTTGATCTCTCCGCCTCCTCGCGAGCCAGCCTGACGAGGCCGTGCCTGAGGAAGCCTCCTATCGTCCTTCTCCGCGAGGCTTGGCCCCTCGCGAGGGTCTTGAGCATGTGTTGATGAAGATGGGACGTACTGGGCCATTCCTTGAGCCACGCCGCAGGCCGCAGGCAGGCAAGTCTGGGTACCCCGTGAGGGAGTCCCGGACTAGGGGGTGTCCGGATAGCCGAACTACCATCATCGGCCGGACTCCAAGACTATGAAGATACAAGATTGAAGACTCCGTCCCGTGTCCGGATGGGACTTTCCTTGGCGTGGGAGGCAAGCTTGGCGATACGGATATGTAGATTTCCTACCATTGTAACCGACTCTGTGTAACCCTAGCCCTCTCTGGTGTCTATATAAACCGGATGGCTTTAGTCCATAGGACGAACAACAATCATACCATAGGCTAGCTTCTAGGGTTTAGCCTCCTTGATCTCGTGCTAGATCTACTCTTGTAACCCACATCATCAATATTAATCAAGCAGGACATAGGGTTTTACCTTCATCAAGAGGGCCCGAACCTGGGTAAAAACATCATGTCCCTCGTCTCCTGTTACCATCCGCCTAGACGCACAATTCGGGACCCCCTACCTGAGTTCCGCTGGTTTTGACACCGACATTGGTGCTTTCATTGAGAGTTCCTCTGTGTCGTCACCGATAGGCTCGATGGCTTCTGCGATCATCAACGACGATGCAGTCCAGGGTGAGTCCTTCCTCCCTGGACAGACCTTCATATTCGGCGGCTTCACACTGCGGGCCAATTCGCTTGGCCAGCTGGAGCAGATCGAAGGCTACGCCCCTGGTCGTCAGGTCAGATTTGGAAGTTTGAACTTCACGGCTGACATCCGCGGGGACTTGATCCTCGACGGATTCGAGCCATAGCCGAGCGTGCCGTACTGTCACGATGGGCGTGATTTAGCTCTGCAGCCGGACAGTACCCTGGAGGCCACACTCGAACCCGCTCCAATCTTCGACTCAGAGTCGGCCGTGCAGACCAAGGATGGATGGCTAGACACCACCTCGGGGGCTACAACCTCTACGGCGATAGAGCCGAACACCGATCTTGTCCCCCATGAAGCTCGTGACTCCGAGGTGCCGGACTCCTTGCCGGACTCCGGTCCTCCCGCGCCCCCTCCAATGAATCCGATTGGGCGCCGATCATGGAGTTCACCGCGGCGGACATCTTTCAACACTCACCTTTTGGCGACATCTTGAGTTCGCTAAGGTACCTCTTGTTATCAGGAGAGGCCTGGCCGGACTGCGGCCAGGACGGTTGGGATGCGGACGACGAAGAAATTCAGAGCCCACCCACCACCCACTTGGTAGCCACTATCGACGATCTAACCGACATGCTAGATTATGACTCTGAGGACATCGACGGTATGGACGACGATGCCGGAGACGACCAAGAACCAGCGCCCACAGGGCGCAGGAAAGCCACCCCATCCCACAACGTATGCATGGTGGACACACCAAAAGGAAGCGACAATGAGGAAAAATGGGATGTGGCGATGGACAACTCCCCCAACAGACAAACAAAGCGGTGACGCAAGCGCCGCCCGAAGACTGGCATCGACAAAAACGGTACCCATATGGACCCGGCCCTAGAGCAGGGCGAAGCAGTGGACGACGCACACGTCAACAAGCAGCCAGTCGGACATAAACCGGACAAGCAACCCATCCCCGGCGAAGATGATCTCACATCACCAGAGCATAGGAATCTCCATAACAGGCTCGTCGCCACTGCAAGAAGTTTGAAGAAGCAAAAGCGGAAGCTCAAAACAGCGGAGGACGCACTCAGAATGAGATGGAGCAAAGTACTCAACACCGCAGATAAATATGGCACTAGTCACCAGGCAAAGAGCTACCCGAAGCGCAAGCTGTTGCCCGAATTTGACGAGGAGGCCTTAGAGCCCCCGCAGTCAAAAAAGAAAGAAGCCGCCTGGCCGGATAGACGACCAGATGACAGCCAAGAGAAACAAGGGGCACCGCACTCAAACCAGCACACGATCAGCATAAAGATCCTCGGAAAAAGGAGAACCCGGCCAGGTCTATTTATGGGCCAAAAAAGAAGACCCCAGGAAGTAACACAACCAGCCGAGCATTTGAAGACAACGGCACACCCAAATACAGGGGCGCCGCACACCCACTATGTTTTACCGACGAGGTACTGGATCATGGATTTCCAGCGGGATTCAAACCCGTAAACATAGAGGCATACGACGGAACAACAGACCCAGGAGTCTGGATTGAGGATTATATCCTACACATACATATGGCAAGAGGAGACGATCTCCATGCCATAAAATACCTACCCCTCAAACTCAAAGGGCCGGCTCGACATTGGCTTAAAGGCCTCCCAGAAAATATGATTGGAAGTTGGGAAGAGCTTGAGGATGCGTTTCGAGCAAATTTTCAGGGACTTATGTCCGGCCTTCGGATGCAGACGATTTAAGTCACATAACTCAACAGCCCGGAGAATCAGCATGCAAATTCTGGAACAGGTTCCTCACTAAAAAGAACCAAATAGTCGACTGTCCGGACGCTGAAGCCTTAGCAGCCTTTAAACACAACGTCCGAGACGAATGGCTCGCCAAACACCTCGGCCAGGAAAAACCAAGAACAATGGCCGCACTAACAAACCTCATGACACGCTTTTGCGCAGGGGAAGACAGTTGGCTGGCTAGATGCAGCACCGGCGACCCGATTACATCCAAAATCAGGGATGGAAATGGGAAATCACGACGCAGAAAAGATCAGCGCCGGAATAAGGAAAATGGCCCGAATAGTACGGCGGTCAACGCCGGATTCAAAAGCTCTCGGCCGAACAACAAAACACTGCCCCTCAAGGACAACAGTGATGAGCTATCCAACCTAAACAAGATTCTGGACAGACTGTGCCAAATACATGGTACCTCCGTGAAGCCTGCAAACCATACCCACAGAGATTGTTGGGTCTTCAAGCAGTCCGGCCGACTTAAGGCCGAACACAAGGGGCTCGACACACCAAGTGAAAGTGACGAAGCCCAAAAGCAGCGCTCCGGAAACCAAAAGACTTTCCCACTAGAAGTCAAAACAGTGAACTCACTTCACGTGATAACATGCAGCGCGGCACCTGCTATACCAGGACACCGTCTGCAGACTGGGGATAGAACCCACCAAAATTCGCTATAGCAGCACTTCCTTCAAAGGAGTGACGCCAGGCCTTTTAAGCCAATTTGACAGGCTCTATACCACTAGAGGTCGTGTTCGGTACATCCGACAACCTCCGTCGTGAAAAGCTTGCTCTCCGTCGCCCCATTTAAACAGTCACCCTTAAGCGCTACTGGGGCGCGGAGCTTTCGCCTGCTTTAATGCAATACAACATTACGCATAATCTTACGCTTAAAAATGCCCGGTCCACGTGGCATATTCTTAAAACTCCAGGTGTCTCTCGACCACGGAGAATGTGCGGCTGCCTAGACAGCCACACATTATTCCGACCTTGCAGGTCAAAGCCCCTAAAAACACGTCATTTAAACCTCGGACATGGTTAGACGAGTTCGGCAAGGGGCTTCCCAGCCGCATACCCCTTTTTCTAGGGGGCCGCGCGCATAAATGATGAAAGCCAATAAAGCCCTACTTTCTTCATCTTCCAAATTATACTTTATTTTGATACACTTTTTGCACGATATTTCTTAGAAACTAAGTCCTTCTCTTTTACAGATGAAGCACGTGCTACACCCGTCCAGGATACAGCACAGCGGAGACACAAGCGGACGTGCAGTAGGGACCCATTGCAAGGATTCTTTTCAGATTAAGACCCTGCGTAAACCTTTCTTACTGTCTCTTGTTGGTACACATCCCCCGGTTTCCTACCAGAGCCGAGGAGGAGGCTGGCGTTTTGGCATCGGCCGCGTCAGAAATTCCCGCATGTACCTGGACACTAGGGGCTTAGGGCTTTATTCTGCCCGATATCGTAAAGACCGAACACCTCAGGGAGTGTTCGGCGTCTCGAGTTAGGCCTTATATGCATCAGCTCTGAATCATGTCTTTGGTCAAATGTTGGGTTTGCCCGGCTCCTGTGTTTTGCTGCCTTACGTTCCGTATCATCGGCTAACGCGGCACCAGGAGAACTACTGCGATTGTGCCCCGGTTCGGCCGGGAGAGCACCTCAGTAGAGAAAGCCGAAAACTGACTGTCATGATATAGCGAGAGACTGGTCAACCACTCGATCGACCATTGGAATGTTTAGAATTCCTCCGCTTTGACGAAGGACCGCTTCCCGGTCAGGCACATATGCGCCCCAAGTTCGGAGAAGCGCGGTGCCATCCGGGGCTATATAGTAGCCCCACATTCGAGCTCCTATGGCTAGGTGAAAGTGATCAAGCATTATAGTCCGGTTGCCTAGTTTGCTATGCTATCACCTCCTTAAAAGGACCAAGACGTTGGATTAAGTGTGAAAAAGCGTTTTTCTTTTTGCAAACACCCCCGCACCATGTGCGTGGGGGCTGAAGCCAAAGACTGCCATCTTTCAGATTATACATACATACACGGCCGCACAGGAGATAGTTCAATACTTGAACACACAAGTATAAAAAGTCATTGCATTATAAACATGATCTTAGAAATCATACATGTCATTCAAACATAACATCTTTCGAGCACTGCGACTCTATTATACGAGCGCCCTGCAGGACTTCCTCAAAGTAATGCTCGGTGGGGAATCGGCTTCTGTCCGAACCCCGGGATGCAACAGCGGTGGCATCCATCTCCGCCCAGTATGTTTTACCACGGGCGAGAGCCATCCGCGCACCTTCTATGCATGCCCACCGCTTCATCGCCTTAATATGCGGCACTGCCCCAAGGAATTGCTGCAACAAGCCAAAATAACTCTTCGGCTTGGGCCTTTTCGGCCACAGGTGAGTTACCACATCCGTCATGGCCAGTCCGAACAATCTATTCAGCTCAGCCCACTCAACCAGCCGATCACTCAACGGAAGTGGACGACCCGGACTATGGAATTGAGACCAGAAAAGCTCTTCCATTTCATGATCCTCCTGGCTTCGAAAGTGCACGACTGCGTTAGCCGCACTCGCCGCCAAGTCCAGATAAGGATCCTCCGAACCGTACAATCGGCCCAGCTGAGCATACTTTGGATCCGTGAACTTCCTACGCAGCATAAAGGGCTTTCCAGCCACAATATCTCCGACCTGACGCAGTTCCTCCCTCATAGCCCGCATTGCACTACGGGCATCCTTGGCTTCGGCATCGGCCTTCTTCCGGTCCTCTTGCTCCGCTCGGCGTTCTCCTTCAAGAACCTCCAGGCGGTCGGTAGCAACTTTTAATTTCATTACCATTCCGGCCATCTCCTCCCTGCTTTGGCAGTGAGCAGCCTTCTCGGCTTCTAGCTCTTCCGCTACCTTCAAGGCAGCCGCCTCGCTTTTTCTGGCTTGCTCCTTGGCCCGAGCAAGTTCTGCTCGAAGGTCTTCCACAGCAGCCGCACCATCTGCATCAAGCATACAACTTGTAAGGAATGGGCATCAACTCCCTTACTAAGCGACCGCGGCGCAATCACATACCTTGTGACTCATCAAGTCGTTTATTGACCAGCGAGATGTCCGCATCTGCAGCATCGAGTTGCTTCTTCAGCTCGGCGAATCCATCTGGCTGGCCACCGAACGTTCCACCACCTGCATAGGAAAGGCGACAGTTAATAACTGAGATTATGATCCTAGGCACGCTGCCGTTTTCGACAGCATACCAAGTCTCAGGGGCTACTATACAGGGCGCACTCCATGTGCAAAACTGTCAACAGGTATGTCATTTTTTGCGTACCTCAAATCCCGTCAGTAAACTTCCGATGGCCTCATACAACCCGCTTTCGGCGGACGAGATCCTCTCAATCACATTACCCATTAATGTGCGGTGATCTTCTGAGATGGACGCCCTCTTAAGCAAATCCTGCAGCTCCACCGGCCGTACTCCAATGGGTGCCGAACTCTCCGGCCCCACCGGACTCGGGGAGACCCTCCGCGACGACACCTCAGGGTCATCCGCCCCGTGCGATGGGGCGGCAGATGGAGGCGTTTCGCTCTCCATCATCTCTGGATGAAGGTCTCCCGAAGATGAGCTGTGCTGAGATGGGCTGAGATCCGAACTACAAGGTAAAAACTTCGGTTACCTTTAGACATTAAGCAGGGGTGTCTAATATTTATAAAATCCCCCTTTTTTACTTATGGCTCGTTAGAGGGCTGATTCCTCCGAGGAGACAGTATGGTCGGGGCGCTTTCTGGCGCAGGACCTTCCGGTACAGATTTCTTTCCCCGCTTTGAGGCCTTGGCCTCCGGGTCTTCGGAAGCATTCCGCCTCTCCCCCTGGAAGGAGGGACTCTCGATTCCTCCCTTACTAAATGCCTCCTTGGCAGAGGTGACAGTTTCCTCGTGCCCCCCTTCGCCCTCATTTGAAGGTGCAACCTCCAACATTTTGATTAACACGGGATCCTGCATGGTCTCAGGGAGGGGGGCCGGACACTGTATTAGTTTCGCTTGCGCTATCCACTCCTGTCCAAGGATAGCTGGTTAAAAGGCAAGCTCACGATAAATAAATAGATGGTGTGTCCGGACACAGGGCTACTTACTTGAGTATCCGGGCGATTGCAGCTTAGGCCAGCGTCCTCGGTCAATTCCGGATGCGTCTCTTGCGATCCGAAGAATAGTTTATACATCTCCATGGGAGTCAAACCCATGAAGTGTTGAAGAGCTCGCGGCCCCTCGGGATTAAATTCCCACAGGCGGAGGGGGCGACGTTTGCAGGGCAGTAGGCGCCGGATCAACATGACCTGCACCACAGTGACCAGATTGATCTCCCTTTCTTGGAGGACTCGAATCCGGTCCTGCAACAGGGGGACGTCTTTGGGCGGCCCCCAGTCACGCCCCTTGTTGACCCATGACGTCAGCTGCTTTGGAGGGCCCGAGCGAAAGATGGGCGGCGGCTTCTGCCTGCTGCCCCGGGGAGCGGTGATATAAAACCACTCCTGTTGCCACAAGCCAAGCTCCTCTTGGAAAGAGCCCTTGGGCCATGGAGCTTCGGCCCTCTTGCTTATAACCGCCCCTCCGCACTCTGCCTGATGCCCCTCAATCATCTTCGGCTCCATGTTGAAGGTTTTGAGCCATAAGCCGAAGTGAGGGGTAGTGCGGAGGAAGGCTTCACAAACGACAATGAATGATGAGATATGGAGGATGGACTCCGGGACCAGGTCGTGGAATTCCAGCCCATAGTAAAACATGAGCCCCTCATGAAGGGATCCGTCAGGAAGCCTAAACCCCGACGGAAGTGAGACATGAACACGACGATCTCGCCAGGCTCGGGAGTTGGGATAGCTTGCCCTCGGGCAGGCAGCCTATGCGAAATCTCATAGGTTAGATACCTGGCATCTCTCAGCTTTAGCACGTCCTCCTCCGTGACGGAGGAGGGCATCCACCGGCCTCGTAGATTAGGACCGGACATTGTTGAGGATCGAAGGTACCTGAATTCGGAGCCCTGGGTGTTGGAACTCAGGGAGAGGGGCGGATTTGATAGAGGATTGAATAAAAAGAACGGGCCATGGTCTCATTATAAAGAGGAAGAATACCAAGAGCCGTCCCCGTGACCGTTTGGAACCCGCCTTCGATGGAGGGGGCGTGGCAATGGGCGCGGTTGGGTTACCCACGTCCGTATTGATGGGAATCCCGAAATAAGGGGAACACGATCTCTGCTTCGACAGGACGTGCCAAGGAAACCGCTTCACGCTCTGAAGTGGTACAATAAAAACGTTTCAAATAAAGGCTTGGTTGTGGTGTGACGTCACGCCACGAAATACGTCAGCAGATTGAACTTGTGTGAATATTATTCTCTCTACGGTGGTATGTGGAAATTATTTTGCAGAGCCGGACACTATCCTGGTGTTGACAATCTTCTATAAATTATTCGGAGGAGGAACCCGCCTTGTAATGCAAAAGACAATATGCGCCGGACTCGTCGTCATTGAAGCCTGGTTCAGGGGCTACTGAGGGAGTCCCGGGCTAGGAGGTGTCCGGATAGCCGAACTACCATCATCGGCCGGACTCCAAGACTATGAAGATACAAGATTGAAGACTCCGTCCCGTGTCCGGATGGGACTTTCCTTGGCGTGGGAGGCAAGCTTGGCGATACGGATATGTAGATTTCCTACCATTGTAACCGACTCTGTGTAACCCTAGCCCTCTCCGGTGTCTATATAAACCGGATGGCTTTAGTCCATAGGACGAACAACAATCATACCATAGGCTAGCTTCTAGGGTTTAGCCTCCTTGATCTCGTGGTAGATCCATTCTTGTAACACACATCATCAATATTAATCAAGCAGGACGTAGGGTTTTACCTCCATCAAGAGGGCCCGAACCTGGGTAAAAACATCGTGTCCCTCGTCTCTTGTTACCATCCGCCTAGACGCACAGTTCGGGGCCCCCTACCCGAGATCCGCCGGTTTTGACACCGACACCCCCGTTCCCAGAACGCCGACAGTAGCCCCCGGGCCCAAGGCGCACTCGGACTTGGCTTAGCAGAGAAGCGAAGAGGCAAGTGCGAAGCGCCGCGGGCCCCAAGAGCCTGCGGCCTTGGGTGCCATGTGGCGGTTGATTGGACGTGGGCGCCCTGGCTCCTCCACGACGCCTTGGCAACTGCAAGATTTGACAAGTCCCGGCATGCAAAATGGGTCATGATTACCTATGATCGTGGAGGCCGACGGTTGGCCTCCCCCGGCTATATGTACCGAACGGCGCGAGCCCTTCCAGTCCATCTCTTCCCGCTACTCCTCGTCTTCCTCTTCGTCGTTGCTCCTCCCTTCGCCAATGGCACCGATCCGTCGGTTTTCTGCCGAAGAGAAGGGGAAGGCTCCCCAGGAGGGTCCTGTCCCGCTTCCTCCGAAGAAACGGCTCGTCTCTTGCCACGGGGAAGGAGGTGCCTAGCAGGAGGTGTCGAGGCCATGGTTCGAACGGCCGCCGTCGGGATTCCCACTGCATCTGTACGCCCGGATCAAGGGCCCTGAGGATGCTGGTGCCGAGCAGCATCGCCAGAGGCACCGTCGCCGCCGGCGGATCACGGCGGTGCGCGTCGTTCCTCCTAGGGTTCACGCCATGGGCTATACTCGTGAGCTCGTGCTTCACGCCGCCACGCCTCCTCGGTCTTGGATTCGCCTCCCTCCTTCCTTTGCCTTCGAGGTCCCGCCGAGGGGGCCTACCGAGCTTTGGCTGTAGCATGCTGGCTGTAGTGCCCCTGCGACCGAAGCGGAGGTTGAGGTCGTCGCTCTAGGCAGGGTCTACCTGACCCGTGGCTGGGGCGAGATCGCCTGGGTCGGCAGGACGGGTGGCACCCTCGCCATTCACCTTGCGTATGATGGCGCCTCCCTGATGTTCTTCAAGGTCTTCGACGTGGAGAGGCACCGGCTAGAGTGCTGCCCTAAGAAAGTCGGCCGGGGTCCTGCTGCGGCAAGGACCAGGCTCATCAACCGCTTCCCCAGCAGCTCCTCAGACAGTGGGGGTGCCGGAGGATCCAGCGACTCGGCCGAGCTCCTCGCGACCCCGGAGACGAGCGATGACAGCTACGAGCCTCCAAGCTCGCGTCGCTCCCGGAGCAGGGCGGGCTCGTCGGGCCGCCGTTGCCATTGATCTGTATGGGGTTGGCGCCGGCGGCCGACGGCCCACTATTAGTGATGGCGTCTTTGGCGGTGGCGTGCGTAGTTAGCACTCCTTAGGATTTGCCCCTTTTGTTTCCTGCTAGGAATCGAAGAACACACCCCGCGGGGGTTTGTAAGGTGCTTGTAGTTCCATTTGTTAATATGAACCTTATTATGAAATGGTGAGGGGTGCTCATCCCGTCTTTGCTTATTTCCTCCTTTCGAACCTCGCGAGGACTTGACGCTCTGTGCTGACAGGTCCCGGTCCCAAGGCAGGCTTCAGCCGTCGCTGGTATGCCAGGTCGCGATGCCGTGGTCAAGGCCAGGAGGTGAGTGGCCCGGGGTCCAGTAAGAGCCCCTGAGTTGCGATGCTCGGGAGGTACCCCTTAGCGCTCAAGCAGCCATTGCTCAGTGAGAAAGGAGCGCGACATCGCCAAAAACGGAACTGCATTAGGTGCGGGGTTGGTGCTGAGACAGCTAGTGTTCCCGGAGGATGACTTATCTCAGGAGTCAGAAGCCACCCCTCGGCACGGCACCAAGCCCGCACATCGACAACTGTGGAGCTGCCTGGCGAGGTCCCTTCGTGCCTCTTCCCTCTCGCCTTTACTCCCCTTCGTGCTCTACGTCCTCAGGCCCCGGCCCTCGAGCAAGCTCAGCCGTCGCTGGTATGCCAGGTCGCGATGCCGTGGACAAGGCCAGAGGGTGAGGGCTGGAGAGCCGGTAAGAGCCCATGAGTTGTGATGCTCAGGTACCCCACCTTTAACGTGCAAGCGGTTCGCGCGGACGAGAGCGAAGGAGACGCCGCGGAGACCTCCCACGACGCTGCTCCTTAGAGTGATCCTGCGAGTTCATCAGGAGAAAAGTGAGTGCCGTTACGATTGCCGGCCAGCTGTTGGTTGCTCTGGGAGGGCGACGAGGCACTGAAGGATTGGTGAGATGGCGCCCTGTGGGGTTGCCGTGGCCAGAGCTCAGCCACTCAGGTTTGTCGACGTTGCAATGACGGACCCATGCGCAAGCGTCGTGCCGTGAGGGAGGAGCTCCATCAGTTGGTGTCAATCGAGCGGGCGATTGGGTCAAGCACGTTAGCCATGAAGGAGCAAATCCATTTATAAAGACGCAGAAAGAGACGATCACTGCTGGGTCGAACCAGAGCGACTTTGGGGATGATGCAGCCCGAGGGGCGCCCCCGACAAAGTAAGCTGAAAACATGAACTGACAGAGATACATGCCGTAGGGACGGACCCACGCGGCCTGGGAATGATGCAGCCCTGGGGGGCGCTCCCAGCTGAAAATGAAACTCGAAGGATGTCACCTGACAATGTTGAAGATGGAGGGATGCTGAAGTAGCGGACGACGTGTGCTGCGGGAGACGATCTTCACGAGCCCCCAGGCCCTGGGCCTCGGGAGGCTCCGGAGGCGCTGGTGGCTCCTCGCGGACCATCTCCATCTCCGCCAGGACTGCGGAATGCCTGACCGCCTGAGCCTCCAAGATGCTCCTCATGAGGCGCTGACGCACCGCAGCCGCGTTCGGCAGGCCGTGAGGCATGCGAACATAGCTGTGGGGTGGACCTTCGCAGCGCCCCACACATGAGGGCCAAAGACGCTCCTGAGAGGTGGCTCGGTTGAGTCCTGGTATGTCGATGCAGACGTGTAGCCCACTATCCTCGCCTGGATGGGGAGCTACAGCGGGTAAGCGGCGGCTGCCGCTCATGACTCTTGACTCCTGCAGCTCCTGAATGATCTCGCTGATGAACTCCTGGGGGTTTGGCCCTCCTTGTCTTGCTCCTTCTTGAGGGAAACGTGCCTTGAAGCACGCCTCCAAGTGGTGCCCGAGCGCCTCCCTCGCGATGCTAGCAAAGTCGATGGCCCTCCGGGAGAGAGCCCCCGAGCCTTGCTCGAGGAGGGCGCCGGGCGCACCTTCCTATGCGGCAGAAGGAGGCGCCCCCTGAACAGGCGCGGACCCTGAGGGGCCTGCCTCCCGAGGGGTCGGGCCAGGCAACGTCTTCTTCTTCTTCTTGGGGGTGGCCTCGGGAAGCCTCCCGCTTCCGTGATCTGGGTCTTCAATTTATGCGGCTTGGAAAGCGCGTTCCAGAGAACACACATCGTCTCTTTCTTCACAGGGCACTGTGATGACTCCACCGCTTCCTGGCATCTTGAGGACATTGTAGCCGTGATGGGTCATGGACATGAACTTGGCTAGGGCTGGGTACCCGAGGATGGCATTGTACGGCAGGAGGATGTGAGCGACGTCGAAGTCAATGAGCTCGGTGCGGTAGTTGTCGCGCTGCCCGAAGGTGACAGGAAGGCAGACCTGCCCTATCGGAACTGTGGAACCATCAGTGACTCCTGAGAAAGGCTTGGTCGGCTGCAGTTGATTGTATGGCACTTGGAGATTGTTGAACATCTCGACGGATAGGACATTGAGCCCCGCTCCGCCATCGATGAGGGTCCTGGTGACTTGCACATTGCTGATGATTGGGGAGCAAAGCATCGGGAGGACTCCGGCTGTGGCCACGCACTTGAGCTGATTCGCTGAGCTGAATGTGATAGCGCACGATGACCACCTGAGAGGGCGTGTGGCCTCAAGCTTGGGGAGGACTGTATTCACTTCGCGGGCGAACTGCTTGAAGATGCGCTGAGAGGCCGGGGCTTGAGTGCCTCCCAAGATGCAAGCGATTCCGCGCGGCTCCTGGAAGCCCCCAGCCCCCTCGTCCTTGTGATGGTCTTCGTTCCTCCTTGGCTGTGGTGGCAGAGGAGGGAGGCCTGCATTGCCTTGTGGGCGATCCTCGCGAGGCTGATCTCTCCAACCCCCCTCGCGAGGTGGGTCCCTCCAACCTCCCTCACGAGGCTGGTCCTGCCAATGGTCCTCGCGAGGTGGGTCGCGCCACCCTTGGCGTGGGCCACGGTCTTCCCATCGTCCTCCACCTCTTCCTCCTCCTCGGCCATAGCCCCGGTCGCTGCGCTCGGGACATTGGTCGGCACGTACGTCTCGCACGGCCCTGAGCTCTTGGCATTCGTTGGTGTTGTGGGTATGGAGGTCGTGGTACACGCAGTACCAGCTGCCCTTGGATGACTCAGGCTAATCCATGCCTTGCTTGGTGTCTGGCTCTCCTGCAAGCACTGCAGCCCCCTTGCGCTTCACGTCCTTAGTCTTGGGCTTCTTCTCTTCTTGGTCAGCAACTAGCAGCTCGAGAAGGGACAGGCACCCCTCCGCAGCCCTAGCGCACTTGGTCGCCAGATTGAACAGCTCCAAGGAGGTGCACAGGTCTTCATGAATTGCGAGCTCCTCCTTCATCTTGACGTCACGCACGCCTTCGGAGAAGGCTGAGATGATGGCCTCCTCGGACACCTTGGGGATCTGAAGGCGAGCGTTGTTGAAGCGCTGGATGAACTTCTGCAGGGTCTCTCCCGGCTGCTGCCTGATGCGGCGCAAGTCGCTCATGGCCGGGGGCCGATCGCGAGTGCCTTGGAAGTTGGCGATGAATCGGGTGCGCATCTCGTCCCAGGAGGATATCATGCATGGTGCCAGGTTTAGGAGCCAGGTGCGGGCGCCGTCCTTGAGCGTCATGGGGAACTAGTTCGCCATGACCTTCTCATCCCCATTGGCGGCTTCGATGCCCAGCTCGTAGAGCTGGAGGAACTCAGCAGGGTCAGCCGTGTCGTTGTAGCGCGGGGGCGGGTCTGGCTTGAACTTGCCCGGCCAGGCCACGCTGCGCAGCTCCCCGGAGAAGGCGCGGCAGCCTGCAGTGGCCGTGGGAGGCCTTGAGCGATGGAGAGCTTGATCTTGGAAGTCCTGGTGCGCTGCCTCCAGGTGCAGTGCAGGGTCTTGGTGCGCCGGAGCAGGTGCGCGCTCGTGTCGAGCCGGTGCAGGGAGCACGCGGGCGGCTTCTTGGGGACGAGGGATCTCCTGGCAGCTCTTCTCTTGCTGTGCTGCCGCCGTACGGAGTGGGTTCCGCCCAGGGGCCATGCGCCTTGGGTCCAAGGCGCCTTCTTGAGGGGGAGGCGGCTGAGGCGCCCCCGGAGCTTCGTCACCCGCACCGGGAGGTGCGCGGTGCAACGAGAGGGACGGTGCAGGGGAGCCCCCAGCGGCGCTGGCGAGCTCGGTGATGCAGGAAAGCCACTGGTCGTAGAGGTCATCGACGGGACGGTAGTGCAGAAGCTCCCACGCCATAAGCAGTGTGGTGTGCGCGTCCACAGGAGCGCAACGGGCGTGGGACGAGGAGCCGGCCGGAGTCATCGACGGAGTGGCGGTGCGGCCTTCTCGCTGCACTAATGGGTATAGGGACGACGCCTGCTGTTCGTTCCCCGCCGGGCCGGTGGCGGCGTTGACGGAAGGCGACGAGGAACGGCGGCGGCACCCGCCGACAGGGGCCGTCTGAGCGACGCGAGTGGTGAGGGCGGCCCGGTGCTCGGTGCGGGCGCGACGTGCGTTCGACATAGATGGGATGAGTAGTGAAAACACGAGGCGACGGAAGGCAGATTCCGGTGCACCCCTACCTGGCGCGCCAAATGTCGGATTTCGGGTTTCGACAGACCCTTGAGGTTCGAACACTGGGGTGCACATGGAGATCACACCCCCAGCCTACTCATGTCTCACCGCCTCGCTAGGATCTAAACTACACGAAGAACAACACAAAGGACACAAGATTTATACTGGTTCAGGCCACCATTGTGGTGTAATACCCTACTCCAGTGTGTGTTGTGGTGGATTGCCTCTGAGGCTGATGAACAATACAAGGTAAGAAAAACCTCGCGAGGGTCTGTTCCTATGGTGGTGGTGTTGTCCACGGTTCTTCTCTCTGGTTGGTCTCCAGATCGGATGCCGATGGATCAGGTGTCTCTACCCTGGGGGTGGCTAATCCTATTTATAGGCGGAGGCCCTGGGCCTCTTCCCAAATATTGAGCGGGAAGGGCGCCAATAATTGGCCATTTTGAAGGGGAACATCTAGTACACTTATCCTGACTAAAATTGGTCCTCGCCTGCCAAAAGACCCTGACGGTGACGCTGGCTTGGGCTCCACGATGACCTCCGCTCTGCCGTCCTGCTGGTCTTGGTCTTGTTGCACCGAAATGGTTGCCTTTGCTTGATACCCTTGCCTGCGCTTGCCCCCTTTGCACCAAAGGGGAAACAAGGACTCTGCGCAGGCCAGCGCCCGCCTGGCACCCGCGTGGCCTTGGTCGTCATGGCTTGCGTCACGGGCACCTCGTGAGGTACCCCGCCTTGATCTCTCCACCTCCTCACGAGCCAGCCTAACGAGGCCGTGCCTGAGGAAGCCTCCTATCGTCCTTCCCCGCGAGGCTTGGCCCCTCGCGAGGGTCTTGAGCATGTGTTGATGAAGATGGGCCGTACTGGGCCATTCCTTGAGCCACACCACAGGCCGCAGGCAGGCAAGTCTGGTTACCCCCGTTCCCAGAACACCGAAAGTGCTCTCGGCGCGGCGTGGTCAATGTGGTTAACGACCAACTTCCATCGGAAGAATATTATACGTGGAGAGGCTGAGAGCTGGGTTCACGGCAGCCGCAAGGAAATGCCTCCTTATTACGCGCAAAATAATTATTCTTCCACCTGACAGCAGGGACCCACCGGACGGGCCACCGTATTTTGTGAAAAAAATGTTTCCCTCCTGACTGTTGGGACCCACCAGCTACATCTTCGCATGCAAGGAAGTGCGCCCGGGAAAAAAAAACGATTTGCCCCCCTGACTACTGGGACCCACCAGCTACATCTTCGCACTCAAGGAATTGTGTCTGAAAAAAAAACAATTCGCCCCCCTGACTGCTGGGACCCACCAGCTACATCTTCGCACGCAAGGAAGTGCCTGACAGTTGGGACCCACCTGGTCGAAGCGTACGTAGCGTTGTCATTCTGGTCGCGAACGTGTACGTACATACAAGTGGATATAGAGGCGCGCACGTGTCGTAGTAGAGGTGCGCACGTAGCATGTACACGTACGTACAGCGGCCAGTGTGTAAGAAACAAAATATGGCCACGTACGTACATACGGGTGACGTCTCGAACGCCTACTCGCGCATATGTACGGCCAGGGCTCATATACATGGCTGGGTCGGAACGGAGAAACAGTGTCGTCGTCGTGTTCATGGGGAGCCAACCGGCTGGGTCAGAACGAAATGCATCGCCGTGTTCATCGGGTGTAGGATCTTGAAGTATGTCTAGAGGGGGGGTGATTAGACTACTTGACCAAATAAAAACGTAACCTTTTCCCAACTTTAATCCGGCAGATTTTAGCAAACTTAGCACAAGTCAAGCAATCTTAATACAATTCAAGCAAGCATGCAAAGAGTATATGAGCAGCGGAAAATAAAGCATGCAACTTGCAAGAATGTAAAGGGAAGGGTTTGGAGATTTCAAACGCAATCTGGAGACACGGTGATTTTTGAGCCGTGGTTCCGATAGGTGGTTCTATCATACATCCACGTTGATGGAGGGCTCCAGCCAAGAAGGGTCCACAAAGAAGCAACCTTGTCTATCCCACCATGGCCGTCGCCCACGAAGGACTTGCCTCACTAGCGGTAGATCTTCACGAAGTAGGCGATCTCCTTGCCCTTACAAACTCCTTGGTTCAACTCCACAATCTTGTCGAAGGCTCCCAAGTGACACCTAGCCAATCTAGGAGACACCACTCTCCAAGAAGTAACAAATGGTGTGTTGATGATGAACTCCTTGCTCTTGTGCTTCAAATGATAGTCTCCCCAACACTCAACTCTCTCTCTCTCACAGGATTTGGATTTGGTGGAAAGAAGATTTGAGTGGAAATCAACTTGGGGAAGGCTAGAGATCAAGATTCATATGGTAGGAATGGAATATCTTGGTCTCAACACATGAGTAGGTGGTTCTCTCTCAGAAATGGTATGTTGGAAGTGTAGGTTTGTTCTGATGGCTCTCTCCACGAATGAAGAGGAGGTGGAGGGGTATATATAGCCTCCACACAAAATCTAACTGTTACACACAATTTACCAATCTCGGTGGGACCGAATCAACAAACTCGGTCAGACCGATTTAGTAAACCTAGTGACCGTTAGGGTTTTTGGTGGGACCGACATGCAACTCGGTAGGACCGATATGGTTAGGGTTAGGGCATAACGTAATCTCGGTGAGACCGATTACACAAACTCGGTGAGACCGACTTTGGTAATAAGCTAACCAGAGAGTTGGTCAGGTAAACTCGGTGGGACCGGTTCGCTCCTTTCGGTGAGACTAAAATGTTACGAAAAGGAAACAGAGAGTTTACATTGCAATCTCGGTGGGACCGATTGCTCATCTCGGTGAGACCGAAAGGTTACGAAGGGAAACAGAGAGATTACAATCCCATCTCGGTGAGACCGAGATCCCTATCGATGAGACCGATTTGCCTAGGGTTTGTGGCAGTGGCTATGACATCTGAACTCAGTGGTGTCGGATAGAAAGAATCAGTGGGGTCGAGTTGGACTTTAGGTTTAGGTCATATGTGGATGTGGGAAAGTACTTGAGGGTTTTTGAGCATATCACTAAGCACTATGAAGCAAGAAACTCATTAAGCAACACCTCATCCCTCCTTGATAGTATTGGCTTTTCCTATAGACTCAATGTGATCTTGGATCACTAAAATATAAAATGTAGAGTCTTGACCTTGAAGCTTGAGCCAATCCTTTTAGCCTTAGCATTTTGAGGGATCCACTTTTCTCATCCATGCCATGCCATTCATTGAGCTTTCCTGAAATAATTGTCTTGGAATAGTATTAGCTCAATGAGCTATATGTTGTTAGGAATTATCAAAACCACCTAGGGATAGTTGCACTTTCAATCTCCCCCTTTTTGGTAATTGATGACAACATACAGATCAAAGCTTCGACAAAAGATAATAAGATTGAAAAACATCGTCGCTTTGAGAAGTATGTGAAATGTGAGAGCTCCCCCTAAATTTGTGCATAGTTTAAGATTTGCTTTGGACTACAAATGCACATAGAGTTAGGTTCATGAGTTACTCTCCCGTGTCACATACATCTTGGTGGAGCGCTCAAAAATGATAATATTTAAAATACATGCACTCATCACCAAGCAAAGTGAATGATCATATAGGGATAAAAAGGATAATGTCATTCAACAAGCATTAATGTAGCATATGATCAAACACATGATCATCATTGTATCACATAGACGATAAAGTATCTCAAGCAAGCGAAAGCAAATAAAGTTCAACCACAAAGACAAGAGAGAACAAACTCTCTGTCTCGAAGCCTATGATCTATACATTTTTCTCCCCCTTTGGCAACAAGTTACCAAAAAGTTCCTAGAAAATGCATAGTACTATGTCTTCTCTCAGGCTTGGTCTTGATGTGGTGGTGTAGATATGACTCCCAGGACGAAGGCATCCGTTGATGAAGTTGGAGCTGGTGGATTAGATGCTGGAGCTGGTGGCACTGAAGCTGTAGCAGGTGCAGATGATGTTGCTCTTGTGTCTGTCACAGGCACAGCAGCTGATCTGTGAGCTCTAGGCACTCTAGCAAATGCCTCAGTGGTTGTCTTGCCCTTCCTCTCCTGCATGTCATCTTGGAGTTGCTCAATAACAGACTGGATCTCAGTTACTTTCACATCTAAGTCATAGAACTTCTGCTCCATGATCCTCTCCAGGCTCTCCTGGTTTTGAGTGAGGGTGGCCAACCCTTTCTCAATCCTTAGAGTGGATGCTATCAAGTAACCTAGCTGGTCTTGTTTGCTCTTCAGGAAGTACTCAGATGCCTCATCAATTGTTGGCATCTTGGCAGCCTTCTCAGTCCTTGCCTTCTCCTTCTTTGCTTGTGCTTGCACTGAAGATGGTTCATTTTCATCCATAACCACTTGGTTGTCCTCAAAGTCTGGATAGATAGGCATGTGTTCCTTGTCCAACAGTAAGTGCTAGTGCCCATCTTCAAGTTAATCAGCTCCTGGATCTGTGGGGCATACCCACAACTTCTCTTCTGGTCTGCAACTGTCCTCTTGATAGTTTCAACAATGAGGCTCATGACCTTGAACTTTTGAGGCACATCAATTAAGTGTAGCAGATTGATAGCATGGCCTCTGATCATGTTATGATCACCTGACTTGGGCAAGAGTGTGTGCCTGAGGATCCAGTTGATGGTTGGCAGTCCTCACAGATGGAAATGTATAGATCCAGACTTGTGAGTTTCAACAGCATCATCTGGGATCTCCTTGTACATGTGTGCCATAGTGTTGTGATCCATCTTCTTATTGGCATAGACATCCAAGTCACCCTCTTTCTCCTTTGGTGCATTGACCAGATTTCCCCATTTTTCAATAGTAGACTGGTACCTTATACCTTCAGACATCCAAACTATTTTGCCATCTGGATAGAAGTATGATGTGGAGTAGAATTGCATTATGAGCTCATCATTCCACTTTGTGAGCTTCTGCCCAACAAAGTTATCCACTCCACAAGCACTGAAACTGTCATGCACACTAGGATAGTGTTCCTCATTCTCCTTGATGTATTTTCAATCTACCCATCTCATATCACAGACTATTGGTTTCTTGTCCAGCAGCACAGTCTCATAGAAGTCCTGTTGTTCCTTTGTATGAAACATGTAGTCCATAGCAGTTCTCCTCCTGACTGCATAAGGATTAGTCATCCTCCACTGTCTAAGTCCTCCATCCTTTCTCAGCTTCATATTCTCAGCAACAGGATGAGCATCGTTATGATCTGGAATCTTAGGCTTCAACTTTCTCAGAACATGCTCTTCATCTCCTTCTTCTGCAATAACTTCAGGCACTGGGGCCTTGTTCTTTTCAGTAGCTGGGATGTTCCTGGTATTCCTCTTTGGTGCAGACTTGGGCTTGGAAGCAGCCTTAGGTGCTTATTTGGGCTTTGATGAAGCAGCCCCTGACCTAATGGCATCACCCATGAGCTTCTGAGCTTTGGGAGCTGGAGCAGCAGCCTCTTCTTCTTCCTCTTCCATCATGGAAAGCTTCCCAACAACCTCTGCCATGGTCTTCTTGACCCTTTCCTTCCTCTTCTTTTCAACCACTTCTGGCTCCTTGGGTTCTGATCTCTCAGTTTCCTGAGTTGATGCTCTGACTTTCAGCATAGGAGTCCTTTTGGTAGGGACTTTCCTGTTCAGACCTGGCTTGGTGGTTGCAGCTATGCCATACACCTTCTTGAGCACTTTCCTGGAGGTGGCTTCATCCTCTTCTGCCACATAGTCTTCATCCTCAGAGTCTAAGGTTTTCTTCTTTCTGTTCCTGGTGGCAGCTTTGGGTAAGTTTCTTGGGGTGCTCCTGCTGCCATCATCTGAGGAACTGGAGGGACTAGTGCCCTCACTCATGTGAACCTGTTCCTCTGACTTGTTCTGACTGTCACTTTGATCAGACATATTGCAAACACTGACTGCTGACCCTGTGAATAGATGTAGATGAGATAGAGAGGATAAGCATCACAAAATACAGAGGTTTTTGCAAAAGATTGAATTAAAAAACTTAGTTTTAGTTTTCCACATAAAGCATTTCGGATCAACCGATTTGTGAACTCGATGATACCGAAGCATCTTTAGGAACCTAAACTAGTGAACTCGGTCAGACCGAGTCACAGTTTGGTGGCATCGAGACTACTAGGGTTTCACAAAGTTTGGAACTCGGTCACACCAATTTGCAATTCTCGGTCAGACCGAGAATCACAAGTGCAATGGCCTTAGCCGAATCGGTGGTACCGAGTTTTACAACTCGGTGGGTCCGAGATGGTTTTGGCAGAAACCTAACCCTAAATTTTCAATCCAAACCTAATTTATGAATAGTTTTGACTAGATGAGATAGTTTCAATCGTGGCAAGATTCATGACGAACACATTGTGCTAGGAATCAGATAGGGATAGCACAGTGATCAAGTCCATACCCTAGCTCAGCGATGGACTCGCTACAGCGGCAACGGCGGTGGAGATTCCCGTTGACGGCGGCAGAGACCAGCGGCGGGAGGCGGCTGGCGATGAGGAGAACGATCCGGACACCCTAGAGGCAGAGTGGGCTGAGCGCGGGCGAAACTGTTCGGAGAAATTTCCAAAAAATTTGCACTTGGGTATATATAGCCCGACCCTGTCGGTGTGACCAAGTGGAACAGCTCGGTGGCACCGAGATGCATTACTGCAAGCAGCTACTGCAACTCGGTGAGACCAAAATGTTCAAATCAGTTGCACCGAGATTGAAAACCTAGATTGACTTAGTGATCTCGGTATGACCAAAATGGAAGAATCGGTCAGGCCAAAATGCACAAAGAAGTTTTGGAAGTTTAAGTCTATGACGAATCGGGGACTCCGAGTGCTCCTCACACAGAGTGGTTCGAATCTGATTTGATCAAATTTTGTGATGTAGCATGAATAGAGTTTGAGACAAGAAAAGCATAGATAGCTAGAGAAGGTTCTTAGGCATTCTTGTCCATCCACTTGTCCAAAAGAAAAAGAAGCCAAACAAGCAATACTACAAGTGGATGTCCTCGAATGAGAAAAATATGCAACCAACATGCTAACACAATAAAGTGACAAATGAAATATGTGGCAAAGCATGCACAACCAATTCTAGCATCTATCAACCAATTGGCGATGACTAGGTCATCTATATATATGAGTATATTGACTTAGGAGTCAAATGAGAACATTTGATCATAGGTCATACTCATCATTTAAGCTCAAGTGGGGTTACCACTTTTACATAATGCATTGATGTGTTCACACTATTAGAGTTGCTTTAGCTCAATTCTTAGAGTAAAGCTCCCCCTAGATGTGAGATCCCCCTTTTAGAGGGATGAACTAACCTTGGGTTTTGTCGATGATGACTTCATGTAGGTGTTGAAGATGTGCATGCTCAATGTTGATGTAGATCATTTGGAGCAATCCTTTGGAGTGAATTGCACTTTCAATACCTACACGGGTTAGTCCCACAAGGAACAAACAAGGATATCCATAGACATAGTGTGATGCACACACAAGATGATGTCTATGAAAGCATTAGGTTACCTTGTCCCTTGTCTTACCAACAAGAGGGTTTGTGACTCCTTGAACTAGTGCAAGATGTGAAAGTTGATTGCACTTGTCCTTGCCAAAATGATATGAGTGAAGAATGTTGGCGGAGTCACCCTCAAGAACTCTCTAGTTCTTCTTCTTCGGGATCCACACCATGTTGGTGGGAATCCTTGGAGTTGTAGTCGTACTTGATGAAGTAGAGCTTGACGTAGTCTTGGGAATCCACTTGACCAAGGCCTTGGGAGCTTCTTCAAATGCATCAATCTTGAGCTTGTGGTCTTGTGGTGGAAGATCATCTTGAGCTTGTGTTCCTTTGAAGGAAGTAGGATCATACTTCTCTTGTTGAGGAACAAACTTCGTCTTGGGGTATTGATCTTCTTCCCACTCAACTCCATTTGCATTGAACTTTCATTCAAAACCAACACCTTGGTTCTTCCGGTGCCTTCCTTGCTTGCGTACAATTTCTTCGAATTGCTTACTTTCGGCAAGGCTCTTGTAAACACCTTTCTCTATAATTCCCTTCAATAGGCTATTTTCTTGCTCAAGTGTAACTTGGCTAAGAGAATCATTAGTGGAATCAAGAGAACTACTAAAAGCAACAATATTGTATTTAGCATGATGATTGTTACTACTAGAGGAAGAATCCTTCTTGTTTTTGTTACTAGACTTGACTTGAGGCATGTAAGTAGATAAGAGTAAACGCTTGGCAATGTAAGAAGAACTTTTCTTGCGAAGATCATCATTGATTGCCTTTAAGAACTCATGCTCTTGCTCAAGGTTGAGCTTTTCAAATCGTAACTTCTCATGAGTCCTTAAAAGTTCTCGATGATCCCCTAAGATAGTTTCATGAGCTAACTTAAGAGTGTTTAGTTCTTTAGTTAGGAGCTCAATCTTCTCCTTATCATCGTCATTCGTTTTATCTTGATTAGCATGATTAATTGACGTTCCATCATAGTATTCATCACTAGAGTTGTCAATAAGTAAATCATCATCACCTAGCAAGTCATCTTCATCACTATTGAAATCAACATACTCGGGGTGTGTTACCTTTGGGCCTTTAGCCGTGAAGCATCTTCCAAGTCCTTCATTTGGTGAATCAAATATGTCGTAGGAGTTGGTTGACACAAGTGCTAGACCGGTAACACCTTCACCTTGAGTATATTCGGAGTCGGAGTGATAGCTTCTCTCGGAATGATGTTCAGAGTCGGAATAGGATACCCATTCACCAACATGAGCTTGATGTCTTCATTTTGTGTAGCTCCTTGATGACTTGTCCTTCCTTTTCGAATCCTTGCTTCTCGGGGATGTTCTTTGTTCATAACGATCATCTCTACTCCTTCTCTCTCTCGGCGGTGATTCTTCTCTTCTACTTCTCCTTTTAGGTGATTCTTCTCTTCTTTTGTAGGGAGTCATACACTCATTGAAATAGTGTCCTGGTCTTCCACAATTGTAGCAATTACGCTCTCGACTGGAAGATCTTTTGTCATTGTAGGACCTTGACTTGGAACTCCTTTCCTTGCTTCTACTCTTGTAGAATTTGTTGAAGTTCTTCACCATTAGGCTCAACTCTGCATTGAAGGTTTGTTTCTCACTTGATGATGTGGGGGCTTCACATGAGGCTTTGTAAGTACCACTTGACTTGTTGTGGAGCTCCTCCTTATCCTTGAGTGACATCTCATGAGCAACAATTCTTCCAGTGACCTCCGTTGGCTTGAGATTCTTGTAGTTGGGCATCATTTGGATCAATGTGCACACGGTATCATATTTTCCATAGAATGCTCTTAGGATCTTCTTGATGATGAATTTGTCGGTCATCTCTTCACTTCCTAAGCCGGCAATCTCATTTGTAATGAGAGCAAGCCTAGAGTACATTTCAGCGACGCCTTCACCATCCTTCATCTTGAACTTCTCAAGTTGACTTTGAAGCACATCCAATTTCGATTCCTTGACGGAGTCGGTACCTTCATGCATATCGATCAAAGTATCCCAAATTTCCTTTGCATTTTCAAAACGGCTGATTTTGTTGAATTCTTTGGGGCACAATCCGTTGAAGAGGATATCACAAGCTTGAGCGTTGTATTGCAGCATCTTCAACTCTTCCTTGCTAGCTTCATGGTTTGATTCTCTCCCATCAAAGAATTCACCTTGCAAGCCAATACACACAATAGCCCAAACGGCGGGGTTATGTCCGAGAATATGCATTTTCATCTTATGCTTCCAACTAGCAAAATTAGTACCATCAAAGTAAGGACCTCTACGGTGGTAGTTTCCCTTTCTAGATGCCATACTCTTCTAGGTTGTGAAACCAAGGCTATGACCACCAAAAGCTATGGAAATCAAAGCAAATGGATACCAAAGCTATGATACCACTTGTAGGATCTTGAAGTATGTCTAGAGGGGGGTGATTAGACTACTTGACCAAATAAAAACTTAACCTCTTCCCAATTTTAGTCTTTGGTAGATTTTAGCAAACTTAGCACAAGTCAAGCAATCTTAATACAATTCAAGCAAGCATGCAAAGAGTATATGAGCAGCGGAAAATAAAGCATGCAACTTGCAAGAATGTAAAGGGAAGGGTTTGGAGATTTCAAACGCAATTTGGAGACACGGTGATTTTTGACCTGTGGTTCCGATAGGTGGTGCTATCGTACATCCATGTTGATGGAGACTTCAACCCACGAAGGGTAACGGCTGCACGAGTCCACAGAGGGCTCCACCCAAGAAGGGTCCACGAAGAAGCAACCTTGTCTATCCCACCATGTCCGTAGCCCACGAAGGACTTGCCTCACTAGCGGTAGATCTTCACGAAGTAGGCGATCTCCTTGCCCTGACAAACTCCTTGGTTCAACTCCACAATCTTGTCGGAGGCTCCCAAGTGACACCTAGCCAATCTAGGAGACACCACTCTCCAAGAAGTAACAAATGGTGTGTTGATGATGAACTCCTTGCTCTTGTGCTTCAAATGATAGTCTCCCCAACACTCAACTCTCTCTCACATAATTTGGATTTTGTGGAAAGAAGATTTGAGTGGAAAGCAACTTGGGGAAGGCTAGAGATCAAGATTCATATGGTAGGAATGGAATATCTTGGTCTCAACACATGAGTAGGTGGTTCTCTCTCAAAAATGGTAAGTTGGAAGTGTAGGTTTGTTCTGATGGCTCTCTCCACGAATGAAGAGGAGGTAGAGGGGTATATATAGCCTCCACACAAAATCTAACCGTTACACACAGTTTACCAATCTCGGTGGGACCGAATCAACAAACTCGGTCAGACCGATTTAGTAAACCTAGTGACCGTTAGGGTTTTCGGTGGGACCGACATGCAACTCAGTAGGACCGATATGTTTAGGGTTAGGGCATAACGTAATCTCAGTGAGACCGATTACACAAACTCGGTGAGACCGACTTTGGTAATAAGCTAACCAGAGAGATGGTCAAGTAAACTCGGTGGGACCGGTTTGCTCCTTTTGGTGCGACCGAAATGTTACGAAAAGGAAACAGAGAGTTTACATTGCAATCTCGGTGGGACCAATCACTCATCTCGGTGAGACTGAAACGTTATGAAGGGAAACAAAGAGATTACAATCCCATCTCGGTGAGACCGAGATCCTTATCGGTGGGACCGATTTGCCTAGGGTTTGTGGCAGTGGCTATGACATCTGAACTCGGTGGCGCCGGATAGAAAGAATCGGTGGGGCCGAGTCGGACTCTAGGTTTAGGTCATATGTGGATGTGGGAAAGTACTTGAGGGTTTTGGAGCATATCACTAAGCACTATGAAGCATGAAACTCATTAAGCAACACCTCATCCCTCCTTGATTGTATTGGCTTTTCCTATAGACTCAATGTGATCTTGGATCACTAAAATATAAAATGTAGAGTCTTGAGCTTGAAGCTTGAGCCAATCCTTTTATCCTTAGCATTTTGAGGGATCCACTTTTCTCATCCATGCCATGCCATTCATTGAGCTTTCCTGAAATAATTGTCTTGGAATAGTATTAGCTCAATGAGCTATATGTTGTTAGGAATTACCAAAACCACCTAGTGATAGTTGCACTTTCATCGGGAGGTCTTGGACGGAATAGGCGATGGAAATGAGGCCTGGAATACCGCAGAATGGAGGAAACGGCCTTGTGTTCAACCGGCCACGTTTGAAACGGGATCCTGTTCATCGGGAGGGGTCTGGCGTACCGCAAAACGGAGTAAACAGACTTGTATTGGACCTCCTACGGTCGAAACGGGGTCCTGTTGATCGGGAGGGGTGTGGTGTACCGCAAAACGAAGGAAAAGGACTTGTGTTGGAGCGCTATGGTCGAAACGGGGGTCTTGTTCATCAGGAGGGTTGTGGTGTACCACAAAACGGGACTCCATGGGATATTGTTCATCTCCACCGTCTACCTCCTCCAGCCTCCACGGGCTACTGTTCATCCACCGTCGACCTCCTGCAGCCTCCACCTACGACTGTTCATCCACGAGCTCCTGTTCATCCAACCTCCACCGCGCGCTACTCCACGGGCTCCTGTTCAACCACCCCTCCACGGGCTACTGTTCATCCACCCCTCCACCATCTACTGTTCATCCAGCCCTCCACGGGGTCATCCTATTCATCTAGCCCTCCACGGGGTCCTGTTCATCCAGCCCCAACCGGCTCGATC
>NC_041385.1:750155658-750163880 GCF_002162155.2 Triticum dicoccoides
CGCAATGCTCACTGTTCATCCAGAGGCAGCATCGATCGGCTTCAGTTAGCAGCAGTAGCGAAGGAATCGCTCGATCTGATTCAGTTAACAGCCATCGATCGATCGCTCAGGTTCAGTAACGCGTAGCCTGCAGTGCAATCGCTCGGGTTCAGTTAGAGCCCAATGCCTCGCTCAGGTTCAGTTAGAGCCCAATGCCTTGCACATGCGCGTACGTGTACGAGAGAAACGCGCATCGCTCGGCCCCCGACCACCCACCGTAACCGGGAATTCGCCGAAATTTTCCTCGCCCTTGCTTCTACCATGGTTCTTTCCATCATGGACGGCCCAAAGAATGTCATGCAGCTGCGTCTCCGGCCCGCCCAGGATGAAAAGCCCATTTTCTGTCATGATTTTTTGTCATAAAAGTAGGAGCCCACCACATCTATGATGATACCGGGTTTTATCACAATTATCATCATAGAAGTGTCATAAGTATGACAGGAAAAAAATTCATTCGGCCCAAAAGGATGTGTCTTTTTTTTGTAGTGCGTGGAGGAACTCGCAGCCCTCAAAGGACCCGGTCAGCTTCTGGACGAGGAAGCAGTAGCTTGCCATGTTGGAGTCACGGGTGTCCCACTCGCCGGAGCAAGGCTGCACCACCAGATCCGAGTTGCCGTAGCATAGGATGCGCTGGATGCCGAGTCCTTGGCAAGCCGGAGGCCGTGCACAAGGGCTTCGTACTCGGCAACGTTGTTGGAGGCGACAAAGTGGATCTGGAGTGTGTAGCGGCGTCGGTTGCCCTTTGGGGACGACAGCACGATGCCGACCCCAAGGCCGAGTTGCATCTTGGACCCGTCGAAATGCATGCGCCAGTGCATCGAGTCAGGAGGCGGTGGTAGGTACTAGGTCTCGGTCCAGTCGATGAGGAAGTCGGCCAGGACCTGAGACTTGATCATGGTGCGGGGCTCGTAGACGATGGTGTGGCCGGCTAGCTCGAGTGCCCACTTGGCGACCCAGCCAGAGGCGTCCCAGCACCCGATGATCTTACCGAGAGGGGCCGTGCTGACCACGGTGATGACGTGCTCCTGGAAGTATTGCTTCAGCTTCTTTTCACTGAAGTACACGCTGTAACACATCTTCTGGTAGTGCGGGTAGTTCTTCTTGGAGTTGGAGATCACCTCGCTCAGGTAGTAGACCGGACACTGGACGGCTTGGATCTTTCCCTTCTCTGGTCGCTCAACCACAAGCACCGTGCTGACCAACCATGAGGTCACGGCTATGTAGAGCAACAGCGGCTCCTTGTCGGCCGGCGCGGCCAGGACTGGTGCGGTGGAGAGCATGCGCTTGAGGTCTCAGAAGGCCTCGTCCGCCTGGTCGTTCCATTCAAATGGAGTCGTCTTCTTCATCAGCTAGTACAGGGGTAGCGCCCTCTTGCCCATCCGGCTGAGAAACCGGCTGACCGAGGCCAAGCAGCCAGTGAATTTCTGGACATCGCGCAGCCGAGCCGGGACGCCAAGTCTGGCCTTGCTCTTCTCCGGGTTCGCCTCAATGCCGCGTTCTAAGACGAGGAAGCTGAGTAGCTTTTCGGTCGGGACGCCAAAAACGCATTTTCCCGGATTGAGCTTGACCTTGTATTCGCGAAGGTTGGCAAATGTTTCCTTCAAGTCGTCGAGGAGAGTGAGGTGCTGCTTGGTCTTCACCATGATGTCGTCCACATAAACGTGGATATTACGGCCGAGTTGCGGTAACAGGCATTTCTGCATGCAGCGCTGGAAGGTGGCGCTGGCGTTCTTCAAGCCGAACGACATGGTGATGTAGCAATACGCCCCTAAGGGCGTGATGAAGGACGTCTTCAGGGTGTCGGCCGGGTCCAGCTATATCTGGTGGTAGCCGGAGTAAGCATCCAGGAAGGACAGGAGCTCGCACCCGGCGGTCGAGTCGATGACTTGGTCGATCCGCGGGAGGGTGAACGGATCCTTGGGACAGGCCTTGAGGCTGATGTAGTCGATACACATGCGCCAGGTCTTGTTCTTCTTCAGGACGAGGACTAGGTTGGCCAGCCACTAGGGGTGAAACACTTCCATGCTGAAGCTGGCCGCCAAAAGCTTGGTGATCTCTTCACCGATGGTTCTTCTCTTCTCTTCAGAGAAACGTCGCAGGGGTTGACGGACAAGCTTGGCGTCCTTGCGGACGTGGAGTTTGTGCTCGGCGTACTTCCTCGGGATACCCGGGATGTCCTTGGAGTCCATGCAAAGTTATCCCGATTCTCACGGAGGAAGTCGACGAGCTCGCCTTCCTATTTGCTGTCGAGGCAGGCGCCTATGACAATGTACTTGCAGCATCTCGGATCTTTCGGGTTCAGCTTTACTTTCTTGGTCTCCTTGGAAGGCTTCAAGGCGGCTTCGTCGGCCGGCTCCTCGATCGGGATCGACGCAGCCGAGGCCTTGCTTGCCATGGCGACGATCCGGTCGAGCTGGTGCCGCTCCTCGGCAATGACCAGCGACTCGGCCAGATTGGCACCGTCTCGGGCGCACTTCAGAGACTTGCGGTAATCACCGGTGATGGTGATGAGGCCCTTCGTACCCGACATCTTCATCTTCAGATACAAGTAGTGGGGGACCGCCATGAATTTGGCGAGCGCGGGTCGGCCCATCAGTGTGTGGTATGCGCTGGACAGGTCCACCACCTCGAACCATATCGGCTCGCGCCAGAAATGGTTGTTGTCGCCGAACAGGACGTCGAGCCGGACCCGGCCAATGGGAGAGAAGGAGAGGCCGAGCACGATGCCATGGAAGACCGTCCGGGTCGGCTCCAAGTCCTTGGCCTCGAGGCCGAGTTTGGTCATCGTGTCGCGGTAGAGAATGTTGATGTTGCTGCCGCCGTTGATGAGGACTCGGGAAATCTTGCATGTGCACCGTGCAATGATGGTGGGGTTGAGGACGAGGGCGTAGCCACCCAGATTTGGCATGACAGTCGGATGGTCCTCCCGGGTCCAGGTGACCGTGCGGTCCGACCAGTGCATGAACTCTGGCTTGGCCGGGACGACGGTGTTCACCTCCTGCCGAAGGAGGCGCTCGTTGCGCTTGTCATCGCTGAGGCTAGTGAAGAGGACGCAGGCCACGTTCTGGTCTGGGTAGGCATCGTCGCGCATTGCACCATGGCTGGGGGCGGTGGTGGAGGCGGAGGCGGTTGTCCCGCGCCTGGAGCTAGAGCCAGAGGAGGCGGGACGTCGCCCCTCATGATGCGCTTAGTGATGCCGCACTGGCGAAGCTTGTGCGTGGATGGTCTTGCGCCGCTGTGGTGCTTGCAGGGGGTGTCGAGCATCTCTTCGAAGCTCATGGTTGGTGCCATGTCGTCTTGCCGGTCTGCCGACACTTGGCTGTCGGGTCCACCGCGGGCTCGGCGGCCACGACGAGCCAGTTGTCATAGCGCTGAGCCGGCTGGTCGGCCTTGCGCTTGTTGTTCTGGTGATGCTGCTGTGGGCTTCTCTCGCCGGCCGGCTTCGGAGGGGGAACCGGCTTTGCCTTGCCGGCTTCATCCAGCGCCACCTCGATCTTCATGGCGGAGTCGACGTTGGCGTATTTGTCCGCCATCACCATGAGCGCGGCCATGGTGGCCGGCTCAGAGTGCAAGAGCTTGTGCTTGAGAAGGGTGCCGTCTCGGCACCCATTGACGAAGTACTGGATTGCTTGGACTTTGTGCACACCCTCGCAGCTGTTCCGAAGCTCGGTCCAGCGTGCGAGGTACTCGCCGCCGGTCTGGCTAGGGCGGCCGGGTCGCTTGTACGTTCCCGTGAAGTTGCGGACAAAGGCCTGCTTGAAGTTCACCCACGTGTTGACGCTGCCCATCGGCAGACTGTTCAACCAGGTGCGGGCCAACCCTTGGAGCATGAGTGGTGCCTAGCGCATGGTGAGTCAGCGATTGGCGCCAGTGATGCCAATGGTGGTGGTGTAGTCGGTGAGCCAGTCCTCTAGCTTTATGGTCCCATTGTACTTGGGGGTTTCGCGGGGGAGCATGAACCCTTTTGGGAAGGGGCTCTTCCCGGATGCGTGGGCCGAAACACGCCGGCCCAATGGCGCCGCTTTCCTCCACCTCCAGGGAGTGAGCGAGTTGGTCGAGGCGGTGGCGGGCATCGGCATCGTCGATGGCGCGCACGCCAAGTCGACTTGCGGCCGGGCCACGGGGGGCGGGTCGGTTGGAGCCAGACACCGGCCAGACTGGCCGGGTCCGTGCTGGTTCTCCACGGCGGGCTCGTCGCCCAAGCCTCCGACAGCCGTGGCGGCTGGGTCGCGCCGAGTCCGGGCTCGGCCAGAATACGCCTCGCCGGGTGGCGAAGACGCTGTGTGCTGAAGTTCATCTGGTCAGCCGACAAGGGCGGAGCCGGATCCCGCCGGCTTGGCAAGCTGGTTGAGGCGGTCTTGTTGGGTGTTGTCCATGTTGAGGAGGTCGTGCATCCACTTGATGCGCTCCTTCAGCTCCTCGACTGTGAGCTGGTCCAGGCCGACCGCGGCCGCCTGGGCAGCGCGCATGTTCTTCACTTGGGTCTTGTAGATGGTTGGGATGGCACCGAGGACGCGGCCGATCGCTCCTCCCCGGGCTCGCACGTCGGCGACCCGGCTCGGCACGACCGCAACGGGTGTGATCCGTAGGCGGCACTGCGCTCCAGCTGAGCAGAATCCGGGTGACACTATGTGGCGGCGAGCGTCTCGGTCAGGTCCAGCATCTGCTGGAGCCTTTCCTCGAGCTGGGCTCGGGCCTCAGCGACGTTGGTGGCATCGATGTCGGTGCTGATGGGGACGTGGAGGCTCTGCATCACAGCATGCAACTGGTTGGATGGCTTGGCCCGTTCCGCTGCGGCCTTAGCTTCGTCGGCCTTTCTCGTCTTGCTCGACGAGGAGGGGGCATCGGTGCCGGTGACAAAAACCTCCACGTGGACGTCCATTGCCCTAGCGGAAATGCCACCACCGAGGGAGAGCGGGGAGTCAGAGTAGCTGAGTACCTCGTTGGGGTACTCGTCGGCCGCGGGCGCACTGGAGATGCGAAGCGCGGTGAAGGAGGCGGCGAGTGCGTCGACGACGTCGTCCGCCAGCATGACGGGCTCGTCGGAGTCAGAGAGGAGCCCTGTCTGAAGCGTGCTCCCGGCCAGCTCCTCGAGCTGCCCCACGGTGGGCGCCAACTATCGTGGTGGGCGCATGGCAGATGCCATGGGATGGCTAAAGATAGGAGGAGGCTCGAGGGCACTGGTGGGCTGTAGAGGCGGGGTTGGCATGAGCTAGCGTGGGACGCAAGACATACCCAGGTTTGGGGCTCTCCGGAGAGATAACACCCCTAGTCCTGCCGAGTGTAAATGATATGCGATAGTACAAGGTTGCTCCTGGAGCTGTATGGAGGAGGAAGGAAGGCTGGCCAGGGCTTAGGCTGCTCCTTCTCCTTGGGTGGATTCTACAGATGGGTGGCTAGTTTCTCTATCCTTGTCTCTGCTTACTCGCCCCTTGCTCGAGGGCTTCTGGGGGTTTTATAGGCCAACCCTCCAGGGGTACAATGGTAATGTTACAAGTTTGTGGGTCAGGTCGTCAGCGTCTGAGGACCCGGGTTGGGACCCGCTGGGGGCCTGTGGTTCACCGGGTTCCCCTAGGTGCGGGCCCCGCGTGCCTAGGGGAACTATGTGCCATCTTGTCGATCGTCGGGGGGTGGTCGGGTCGAGTCGTGTATAGTGGCGCTCCATCAGGTCGCCGCTTACTATCGTTAGCAGTGACGACGGGGGCACTGTTGCCACGCCGGGCCTGGTCAGCAGGTACATGAGGAGCACTATTGTCATGCTCCGGCTGACCAGAGGCGTGGGCGGGGCACTGTTGCCCTGGTCATCAGTGGCTGAAGACTTGTCCCATCGTACGGCCTGGATGGGACGGGAGCTGACCCGTGGCTGGGCTGCGGAGCACACCACGGGTGGAGCTGGCTTGTTGAGGAAGCCTTGGTCGCACCGAGTTCGGTTGTCTTGTTCTGGTTGTCAAGGCCGAGTCGAGGTGCCTGGCCGGGTTGGAGAGTTCGGCCGGGTCGCGGAGCCTGGTCGGGTCGAGCGACCCGGCCAAGCGCGTGCCGGCTTGAGGCGTGATGTCGGCCCCGTTGTTTTTGAAAAGGATCCGGGTTCCGTTGCCTGCCCGGGGTTCATCCCCCCTACAAACATGTTGCACAATCTTGGGAGAGGATGAAATTGATGATTCGCAATTGCCCTACACATGGATTAAATTTATGGATGATCATACAAAAAATTTATGCCGGATTGAATTTTGCTTCTAGAAATCTTTTAGATTCGGCCGCGGGAGGCACTTTTATGGAAATCACGTTAGGAGAAGCTACTAAACTCCTAGATAATATTATGGTTAATTATTCTCAATGGCACACCGAAAGATCTACTAGTAAAAAGGTTCATGCGATAGAAGAGATTAATGTTTTGAGTGGAAAGATGGATGAACTTATGAAATTATTTGCTAATAAGAGTGCTCCTATTGATCCTAATGACATGCCTTTTTCTATTTTGATTGAGAATAATAATGAATCTATGGATGTGAATTTTGTTGGTATGAATAATTTTGGTAACAATGAGTATAGAGGAAACTTTAATCATAGACAGTTTCCTAGTAATTCCTCTAATAATTATGGAAATTCCTACAACAACTCTTATGGAAATTTTAATAACATGCCCTCTGATTTTGATATTAGTGTTAAAGAATTTATGATGTCTCAAAAGAATTTCAATGCTTTGTTTGAAGAAAAATTGCCTAAGATTGATGAATTGGCTAGGAATGTGGATAGAATTTCTCTTGATGTTGATTCTTTGAAACTTAGATCTATTCCAACTAAGCATGATAACAACGAGTCTCTCAAATCTATGAGAATTTCCATTGATTAGTGCAAGGAAAGAACCGCTAGGATGCGTGCTAAGAAAGATTGCTTTGTAAAAGCGTGTTTCTAGTTTTCATGATAATAGGATGAAGATCTAAAAGTGATTGATGTGTCCCCTATTAAATATTTGTTTTGCAATATGAATCTTGACAATGATGGGACTGGAGATGAGTCAACTTTAGTTAAAAGGCGTCCCAATGATTCGGAGTTTTTAGATCTTGATGCAAAAATGGGTAAAAGTGGGATTGAAGAGGTCAAAACTTTACATAGCAATGAACCCACTATTTTGGATTTCAAGAAATTTAATTATGATAAATGTTCATTAATAGATTGTATTTCCTTGTTGCAATCCGTGTTAAATTCTCCTCATGCTTATAGTCAAAATAAAGCTTTTACTAAACATATCGTTGATGCTTTAATGCAATCTTATGAAGAAAAACTTGAATTAGAAATTTCTATCTCTAGAAAACTTTATGATGAGTGGGAACCTACTATTAAAATTAAAATTAAAGATCATTAATGCTATGCTTTGTGTGATTTGGGTGCTAGTGTTTCCACGATTCCAAAAACTTTGTGTGATGTGTTAGGTTTCCCCAAATTTGATGATTGCTCTTTAAACTTGCACCTTGCGGATTCCACCATTAAGAAACCTGTGGGAAGGATTAATGGTGCTCTTATTGTAGCAAATAGGAATTATGTGCCCGTAGATTTTATTGTTCTTGATATAGATTGCAATCTTTCATGTCCTATTATTCTTGGTAGACCTTTCCTTAGAATGATTGGTGCAATTATTGATATGAAAGAAGGAAATATTAGATTCTAATTTCCATTAAGAAAGGCATGGAACACTTTCTTAGGAACAAAATCAAATTACCTTATTAATCTATTATGAGAGCCACCTATGAATTGAATACCAAAGATGGCAATACCTAGATCTATTCTCGCTTTTATGCCTAGCTAGGGGCATTAAACGATAGCGCTTGTTGAGTGGCAACCCAGTTTTCTTTTTGTTCTTTACCTTTTGCTCCTGTTTAGTATTAAATAATCAATCTAGCCTCTGGTTAGATGTGGTTTTATGTTTTAATTAGTGTTTGTGCCGAGTAAGACCTATAGGATCATCTTGGGTGATAGTTAATTTGATCTTGCTGAAAAATAGAAACTTTTGCACGCACGAGAATAATTTTAATAAATCACGGAATCGTGATTTTCAGTTGATTCTTTTTGAAGAAGATTAATAGACAAATTTCCTAGGACTTCCTATTTTGATAGAAGTTTTAGGGTTCCAGAAGTATTCTAAAGTTACAGACTACTACATATTGTTCTGTTTCTGACAGATTCTG
>NC_041385.1:750164443-750175115 GCF_002162155.2 Triticum dicoccoides
GGGGGGGGGTATGAACCATAGATAAGTTGGAATACAGTAGGTTTAACACCAATATAAATAAAGAATGAGTTCATTACAGTACCTTAAAGTGATGGTTTGTTTTCTTGCACTAACGGAGCTCATGAGATTTTCTGTTGAGTTTTGTGTTGTGAAGTTTTCAAGTTTTGGGTAAAGATTTGATGGATTATGGAATAGGAGTGGAAAGAGCCTGAGCTTGGGGATGCCCAAGGCACCCCAAGGTAAAATTCAAGGACAACCAAAAGCCTAAGCTTGGGGATGCCCCGGAAGGCATCCCCTCTTTCGTCTTCGTCCATCAGTAACTTTACTTGATGCTATATTTTTATTCACCACATGATATGTGTTTTGCTTGGAGCGTCTTGTATGATTTGAGTCTTTGATTTTTATTTTACCACAATCATGCTTGCTGTACACACCTTTTGGGAGAGACACACATGAATCGGAATTTATTAGAATACTCTATGTGCTTCACTTATATCTTTTGAGCTAGATAGTTTTTCTCTAGTACTTCACTTATATCTTTTTAGAGCACGGTGGTGGTTTTATTTTATAGAAATTATTGATCTCTCATGCTTCACTTATATTATTTTGACAGTCCTTTAGAACATCTTGGTAATTTGCTTTGGTTAAAATTTTAGTCCTAAAATGATGAGCATCCAAGATAGGTATAATAAAAACTATCATATAAAGTGCATTGAGTACTATGAAAAGTTTGATACTTGATGATTGTTTTGAGATATGAGGATGGTAATATTAGGGTCATGCTACTTTAGTAGTTGTGAATTTGAGGAATACTTGTGCTAAAAGTTTGTGATTCCCGTAGCATGCACGTATGGTGAATCGTTATGTGATGAAGTTGGAGCATGATTTATTTATTGATTGTCTTGCTTATGTGTGGAGGTCGGGATCGCACGATGGTTAACTCCTACCAACCCTTCCCCTAGGAGCATGCGTGTAGTACTTTGTTTTTATAACTTGTAGATTTTTGCAATAAGTATGTGAGTTCTTTATGACTAATGTTGAGTCCATGGATTATACGCACTCTCACCCGCCACCATTCCTAGCCTCTCTTGTGTCGCGCAACTTTCGCCGGTATCATACACCCACCATATACCTTCCTCAAAACAGCCACCATACCTACCTATTATGGCATTTCCATAGCCATTCCGAGATATATTTTCATGCAAATTTCCACCGTTCCGTTTATTATGACACGCTCCACCATTGTCATATTGCTTTGCATGATCATGTAGTTGACATCATATTTGTGGCAAAGCCACCATTCATAATTCTTTCATACATGTCACTCTTGATTTATTGCATATCCCGGTACACCACCAGAGGCATCCACATAGAGTCATATTTTGTTCTAAGTATTGAGTTGTAAGTAAATAAAAGTGTGATGATCCTCATTATTAGAGCATTGTCCCATGTGAGGAAAGGATGATGGAAGCAATGATTCCCTCACAAGTTGGGATGAGTCTCCGGACTATATGAAAAATAAAGGAGGCCAAAGAAGCCCATCAAAAAAAGAGAAAAAAAATGAGAGAAAAAGAGAGAAGGGACAATGTTACTATCATTTTGCCACACTTGTGCTTCAGAGTAGCACCATGATCTTCATGATAGAGAGTCTCTTATGTCGTCACCTTCATATGCTAGTGGGAATTTTTTATTATAGAACTTGGCTTGTATATTCCGATGATGGGCTTCCTCAAATTGCCCTAGGTCTTCGCGAGCAAGCGAGTTGGATGCACACCCACTTAGTTTCTTTTGATGAGCTTTCATACACTTATAGCTCTAGTGCATCTGTTGCATGGCAATCCCTACTCACTCACATTGATACGCCTAGTTGATGTGAGACTATCTTCTCCTTTTTTGTCTTCTCCACAACCACCATCCTATTCCACGTATAATGCCATGTCCATGGCTCACGCTCATATATTCCGTGAAGATTGAAAAAGTTTGAAAATACTAAAGTATGAAACAATTGCTCGGCTAAAACCGGGGTTGTGCATGATTTAAATATTTTGTGTGATGAAGATAAAGCATAGCCAGACTATATGATTTTGTAGGGATAACTTTCTTTGGCCATGTTATTTTGAGACGACGTGGTTACTTTGTTAGTATGCTTGAAATATTATTACTCTTATGTCAATATTAAACTTTTGTCTTGAATCTTTTGGATCTGAACATTCATGAACAAAACTATCTTGGGAATTATGCTAGGTAGCATTCCACATCAAAAATTCTGTTTTTATCATTTACCTACTCGAGGACGACCAGGAATTAAGCTTGGGGATGCTTGATACGTCTCCAACGTATCTATAATTTTTTATTGTTCCATGATATTATATTATCTCTTTTGGATGTTTAATGGGATTTATTATACACTTATATATTATTTTTGGGACTAACCTATTAACTCGAGGCCCAGTCCAAACTGCTGTTTTTTTTTGCCTATTTCAGTGTTTCGCAGAAAAGGAATATCAAACGGAGTCCAAAACGGAATGAAACCTTCGGGAGTGTTATTTTTGGAACAAACGCAATCCAAGAGGCTTGGAGTGGACGTCAAGAAAGAAACAAGGCGGACATGAGGCAGGGAGGCGCCCCCCCCCCCCACCCTCGTGGGCCCCTCGTGGCTCCCCTGACCGACTTCCTTCGCCTATATATACTCATAGACCCTGAAAACATCCAGGAGCACCACGAAACCCTATTTCCACCACCGCAACCTTCTGTACCCGTGAGATCCCATCTTGGGGCCTTTTCTGGCGCCCCACCGGAGGGGGAATCTATCATGGAGGGCTTCTACATCAACACCATAGCCTCTCTGATGAAGTGTGAGTAGTTTACCACAGACCTTCGAGTCCATAGTTATTAGCTAGATGGCTTCTTCTCTCTCTTTGATTCTCAATACAAAGTTCTCCTCGATCTTCTTGGAGATCTATTCGATATAATACTTTTTGTGGTGTGTTTGTCGAGATCCGATGAATTGTGAGTTTATGATCAAGATTATCTATGAACAATATTTGAATCTCCTCTGAATTCTTTTATGTATGATTTGTTATCTTTGCAAGTCTCTTTGAATTATCAGTTTGGTTTGGCCTACTAGATTGATCTTTCTTGCAATTGGAGAAGTGCTTAGCTTTGGGTTCAATCTTGCGGTGTCCTTTCCCAGTGACAGTAGGGGCGGCAAGGCATGTATTATATTGTTGCCATCGAGGATAAAAAGATGGGGTTTATATCATATTGCTTGAGTTTATCCCTCTACATCATGTCATCTTGCCTAATGTGTTACTCTATTCTTATGAACTTAATACTCTAGATGCATGCTGGGTAGCGGTTGATGTGTGGAGTAATAGTAGTAGATGCAGAATCGTTTCGATCTACTTCTCATTGACGTGATGCCTATGTATATGATCATGCCTAGATATTCTCATAACTATGCACTTTTCTATCAATTGCTCGACAGTAATTTGTTCACCCACCGTAATACTTATGCTATCTTGAGAGAAGCTACTAGTGAAACCTATGGCCCCCGGGTCTATTTTCCATCATATAAGTTTTCGATCTATTTTATTTTGCAATCTTTACTTTCCAATCTATATCATAAAGTACCAAAAATATTTATCTTATTATCTTTATCAGATCTCACTTTTGCAAGTGGCCGTGAAGGGGTTGACAACCCCTTTATCGCGTTGGTTGCAAGGTTCTTATTTGTTTGTGTAGGTACGAGGGATTTGCGTGTAGCCTCCTACTAGATTGATACCTTGGTTCTCAAAAACGGAGGGAAATACTTATGCTACTTTGCTGCATCACCCTTTCCTCTTCAAGGGAAAACCAACGCATGCTCAAGAGGTAGCAGTAGGCAACTGCAAAATCGAGGGGCACAAGTCTCGAGAGAACATCAGAGAGTATCTATGGAATCTTCTGGTGCACCAAGTAATCATTTGGAGTGAGGGGCTCTCCGGGAGAAATTAGTTACGAGAACCTAGAGCCAGAGTTAGTATAATCATTTAACCCGACTAGAAGAGAGATCAGAGGTCCAAAGTATAGACGAGGAATAAAAGATCCTAATACCACCCAATGGCGACGTGGGCCCATAAGACACACAACCATGTTAGTAAAAGTTTTGTAGTGACTAGACTTGACTTCGTCCAAGGAGTGTGGAAGGGGGATTCCTACAAGCACTCAACTCTGATACCAACTTGTGACGCCCCTGATTCAATCATACATTAATCATACACGCAAATGTGTACGATCAAGATCAAGGACTCACGGGAAGATATCACAACACAACTCTAGACACAAGCTAAAATAATACAAGCTTATATTACAAGCCAGGGGCCTTGAGGCTCGATACAAACGAGTCAGCGGAAGCAACAATATCTGAGTACAGACATAAGTTAAACAAGGTTCCGTATGATGCCTAGCACAAACTGGGATACAGATCGAAAGAGGCACATGCCTCCTGCCTGGGATCCTCCTAAACTACTCCTGGTCGTTGTTGGCAGCCTGCACATAGAAGTAGGCACCCTCGGTGTAGTAGGGGTCGTCATCGATAGTGGCGTCTGGCTCCTGGGCTCCATCATCTGGTTGCGATGTCCGAGAAGAAGAGGAAAAGGGGCAAAAGAGGGAGCAAAGCAACCGTGGGTACTCATCCAAAGTACTCGCAAGCAAGGATCTACACTACATATGCATGGGTATCTGTGTAAAGGGGTAATATCGGTGGACTGGACTGCAGAATGCCAGAAGAAGAGAGGGATAGCTAGTCCTATCGAAGACTACGCTTCTGGCAGCCTCCATCTTGCATCATGTAGAAGAGAGTAGATGGTCAGTTCACCAGTATCATCGCATAGCATAATACTACCTGGCGATCCTCCCCTCGTCGCCCTGTGGGAAAGCGACCACCAGGATGTCTCTGGAACTTGCCTGGGTGTGTTTTAAGAATCCGGTTTCTAGTTGTCATAAGGTCGAGGTACAACTCCGGATCGTCCTTTTACCGAGGGACACGGCTATTCAAATAGATAAACTTCCCTGTAGGGGTGCACCACATTTCCCAACACGCTCGATCCCTCTGGCTGGACACACTTTCCTGGGTCATGCTCGGCCTCGGAATATCAACACGTCGCAGCCCTACCTAGGCACAACAGAAAGGTCAGCACGCCGGTCTAAATCCTAAGCGCGCAGGGGTCTGGGCCCATCACCCATTGCACACCTACACGTTGCGTATGCAGCCGGTGAGCAGACCTAGCAACCTTCATTACAAAGGAAGTTGCGTTACGCGGTGCAACGGGCACGCGCTGCTCAGTCGCTGACGTCAAGAAGGTTTCGGCTGATACCACGACGTCGAGTGCCCATAACTGTTCCTGCATAGTTGGTTAGTGCGTATAGGCAAGTGGCCAGACTCAGATCAAATACCAAGATCTCGTTAAGCATGTTATTATGAAGTAACCGTGGGCGCCGACCAGGGCCAGGCCCACATGTCTCCTAGGTGGTCACAACCTGCCCTGTCGCTCCTCCACAAAGTAACACTCGGGGGCCGTCGGGAACCCAGGCCCACCACTACCTGGGTGGAACCACCTGTCCCTCCAGCCCCCATATCCACATCACTTGCGGGAACTCTAAGAGTCGACCCGACTTTAGTCACCACCTGTATTGATGTAAGTATGTATAATATATACCCGTGATCACCTCCCGAGTGATCACGGCCCGATAGTATAGCATGGCAGACGGACAAGAATGTAGGGCCACTGATGATAAACTAGAATCCTATACTAAGCATTTAGGATTGCAGGTAAGGTATCAATAGTTGTAGCAACAATGACAGGCCATGCAGCAGAATAGGATTAACCGAAAGTAGTAACATGCTACACTACTCTAATGCAAGCAGTAGAGAGAAGGAATAGGCGATATCGGGTGATAGGGGGGTGGGGGGGGCTTGCCTGGAAGCTCTGTTGCACAGGAAGAAGGGTCGTCGGTGATGTAATCGTACACAATGGCATCAGTGCTAGCGCTAGCCTAGCCACAGTGTATGACAGTGGCGCTAGGGTCAAAGTCAACATCCAGTCAGCAGGTTAACAATCAACCATCAAAATTGACCTGGGTCAAAGTGTGAATAGTGAAGGTGGGGCCAAACAGGGCCATTGACTAATAATCTATATCTATCTATCTATCTATACCTATACTAATTACAGACTCCCCAGAAATTACCACGTTAATTAGAAATTACCGGCCGTCCATCTGATGGGACCGAGTTATAACCGTGCAGATCAAACGATGTAATCCTTGCAATCTAATAAAAAAACAATGTAGGGTAGCTAATTACGTTTTCTACCAAACTCTTCAACGTGTGATGGAAAATAATATCACCCATGAAGATCTGTTCCATAGAGAAACATAAGACTGCTCTAGAAACCCTAGCGCCGTCCCCTTCATGTCCTCAACTTCCAAGTTTCATACTCGACTGCCTTGAGGAAGACGTGCAGCCTGGACTGGATGGCCTCCCATGTGGAACTGCGTGCTGGCCTTTTTCCATCTTGAGCTAGCGTGGTTGCATGATGTTGACATCTAATCTGTTCATCTGGAGTCCTCTAATCAGTACTACATGCACAGCTGCATGGCGACGGTGCCGCCGCAAGAGCACGTACATGCTTGACTTGATTTGTTGGGACACACCATGTATACGATCTTGCTTTGAGGTAGGCCATACAAGCTTGGTTTTTTTCTTGAGAAAAATACATGCTTGCCTTGATTTGTTGGGAGTCCTCTAGAAACCCTAGCGCCATCCTCTTCATGCTCTCCTCAACTTCAAAGTCTCATAATGGACGACCTTGAGAAAGACTGCATCCTGGACTGGATTGCCTCCCATGCAGGACTACATCCTGGCCTTTCACATCGTGAGCTAGCGTGGCTGCATGATGTTGGTGTCTAATCTGAAGGCCTCTAATCAAGACTACATGCACAGCTGCTCGACGACGGCGCCAGCAAAAGAGCACGTACATGCTTGATTTATTTTGGGACACAGATATACGATCTTGCTTTAAGGTAGGCCAAATATGCTTGGCTATTTTTTTGAAAAAACAAATACATGCTTGGCTTGATTTGTTGGGCGTACAAGTATAGCTTTGAGGCAGGCCGCTGATCGACTCCATCTAATACTACCTACCTTTTCAACCGGCTGGAATCAAACGGAGTTACAATAGCCTGGGCTAATTGATTTTGTTGGACAGCTCGGCCTACACTTTTGTCCGGCAGCAAAACACACCAGTTCCAGGGACGACGTATGATACGTCCGTACAGGGCTGCACACCGGCTTGGGCCTGGGAGCCCCGGTGGAACAAGAGGCCGACCTTGCCCTCACACATGCTCACTTCAAGCAGCCGAGCAAATTCAAAGTACGATCTTAATTTTCTCATGTCTATTCCTTTGTTTTGCCTCCATTGCCACGTATAATTGCTAACTACTTCCTCTGTCCCAAAATATAAGAACATTTTTTACACTAGCATAGCATAAAAAACGTTCTTATATTTTGAGACGGAGGGAGTACATGTATAGGGGTGGATATCTACAATATGATAGGAAATTATTATAAATAGGCTTCCAAAAGTGTAAGAACGTGAATGATGTGGTTATGTTATCATCTATTTGTAGTAGCTGGAATTTTTCCAGATGCTTTCTAAGTAGTGTTCACCAGTTTTTATTAGAACAAAATTTCTTTGGTTTTGTGGCTGCTTGATTTATTTTCGTAAAAATAGAGGAAGCGAATACATTCATTTTATATGGTAACCGAATGAACTCATAATTTAAATGAAATTACACAATATAGTGATTCATGACCGTGTACCTTTACTGCATTTTTGTTTGTACATTAGTTATGTAGAAGATCTTTTGTTCAGATAGAAAAGTAAAAAGGATAAGTGACTACAATATCGTATTCGGCCAACTATGTCACGCATCAATGTTTTGGTTTCGGACACCTCAAGTTTGATCGGAATCATCAACCATTAATCCGGTGTTACTCTTTGTTTTATCGCAGAACAACTTCCATCCATTGTGAGTCTTGATTTTTCTTATTTAATTTCAGGGAGGAATTGTTGATCAGTTGTTTGTGTTCTCTACATCGGAGAAGGGGCAAGAATATTACATGTAAAATATTTGAATATGAGGTTGATATATTCTTAGAATTATGCATTACTTAAAGTTAGTTTATCTGAAATGGAGTATATAGTATTCGACGTTAAATTTCTAAATCATATTTCTGTTTGTAAAAACCATAGAACTTATTGCACATTACTCAATGGTTAAAACTTTTGGCATATACCATAACTGGTTGATGTTGGTAGACCTTAGTGACCACACATTTGCGGTACTGATTTAGGATCCGAGATCACATCTATTTCTTCTCCAAATTACTTGAGTTTAGGTCACTTCTACAATCACATTTATCATTAAATCCACAGGTTGGCCAGTTTTTATCTAATTTCTACAATTATATTTCTCTATAAATGATTGTTTCCGTACAGACAACCTTATGTCAACAACTTGGGCTCATTAAATCAATGGTCCATATTATTTTCCTCCTACTGTTATGGGCCTTTTTGACTTTTTACTTTTGCCACTGATTATAATGTCGTTTTGTTATCATCTATTCATAGTAGCTTGATTTTTTCAGATGCTTTCTAAGTACTGTTCCTTATTTCATAGTTTAGCGGAAAAAAATTACTTTTGTGGCTGCTTAATTTCTTCGTCATAAAAAGAAGAGGAAGCAAACAGTCTTTTTACATTGTTGATGGTAGACAAATAAACACATGTAATTGTATTAAATTATAAAATAAATTTTTTCATGACCGTATACCTGGGTTTAGCCTGGGTTCGTCACTGTGGATTCTCATGCTCCCATTTTCCCCCAACAACATTTTGTCTATATTAATGTTTCTTTGAACCACTCTTTTCGTACGCTGATTTTCAATTTCACACACCTGAGTATATAATAGACAAATCAAAACACAATTTATCCACTTTTAACTGAGCCTCATAGAACACAACAATGTTTTAAAATTCCCAACATGCATTTTATTGGATAATTATGAAGAATTGAAGGAATACTATTTAAATTTTCTATATATCACAAAATAAACTTGATTTTTCTGTGCATATTTCCCGTCCCAAAAATTGTAAGTAGAGTCAACGACTAGTTTAACTAAAGTGCTAAACAGGTTTGTATAGTGATGGGAACCACGTGTCATTTGCTATTAGCACTAGTTAATTGGATTGGCTCCATGTGCCAGAACACATACGTGCACATGGTTGTGCATACACACGCATGGCAGCACCTAGTCACACAGCCATGTACAGAGGGCTTGGCAGCCATGCCCAAGAAGCAGTAGCAGCAGCAATACACAACAACTAGCAGCGGTACAAAGCAGCAGCAGTGCAAAGTAGCCAAGCGGCAGAGCAGTGCAAGGAGCAACATCTAAGTAGCGGCGGCATGAGGGAGTAGCAGCGGCAAGGGCAACAGCAGGTAGCAAGCAGCGGCAGCCAAGCATCAGTAGTGGCAAGCAGCAGCAGGCACGCGGGCGCGTGTGCACGCGCAGGGCGCGACCAAGGCCTGGCCGGCGCGCGGGTTGGGCGCGGTCACGGCCAGCAACTAGCGGCAGAAGTAGAGCAGCAGCAAGCAGTAGCGTGTGCGGGCAGCGCGGGACGCGCGCGCGACGGGCGCCTGTGGCGGCGGGGCGCGTCGTGAGCGCGGGCGGGCGTGGGACGGTCAGAGTGGTACGCAGCGGCAACGACGACGAGCTCCACGGCCGCGGGTGCTCGGGTAGGTGCGGCCGTTGTGAAGGAGCACGAGCTCGAGTGAACTAACGCAATGGAACTAATCTACGGGGGCTAGCGAAGCTAGTGGACGCTCGTGTGTGACCAAATGGTCACCGACGTGACGCCGGCGATGGCCTCGTGCAACGACAGTGTGCGTGCATCATGGAATCGATGGCTAGTCAATTGCGAGTAGGGGGGAGAGAGAAGACGGAGAGGACCTCACAGCGAAAGCCACGGGAGAATTGATTTAACACACACACACACACACACACCCCGGCGCCGCTGGCGCGCCTTTGATCTTAAGCCTCCCTGTTCGTTTGCCTTTCTCTGAAGCCCCCGACGCGGCCTAATTTTGGCTCGCTTGCCCCCGTAGCGCTGTTATCTTTGGATTTAGCGCATAAGGAAAGAATCTGGACTTAACAAATTTGGAATTGCCAAATCTGCCCTCGTCCAATTTTCCTCAAACTCACGAGACAGAGGCCCGAGGCCTAGCCCGTTTTTCATTCTATCTCCCCTCCCCTTCCCGACTTGACCTAGCCACCAGTCGCCAGTCGCCAGAGCCATTTTTTTGTCATAGTAATAGCATTCAGATATGTACCATTTTTTGTTGTAGGTTGTGAGGCACCAAATGGAGCATACTTGTTGTTCAACTAGTGGAAAAGTGACTAGCATGACATCTCAATCATGGGTTGCCGACAAGGCAGTAGCTATGTTGAAGAAGGATCCAACCGTTGGTGTTGTGAAGATATTTAAAGACTTGCAAGATGAGCATCATGTCACACTTCACTATCACACAGTGTGGAAAGGCAAACAAAAGGCAGCAACCGCAAAAGGCAGCAAC
>NC_041385.1:750175365-750204413 GCF_002162155.2 Triticum dicoccoides
TCGCATCGCCCTTCTCGGGCGACTCGGGAGCGGCCCCAAACCCTAGCCGACGCCTCCTCTCCTCCCTCCTGCCCCCTCCCCGCCGCCACCCGAGGAGCCTGCCGGCTGCCGCGCGTCTTCCGGTGAAGGTGGCGGCGAGGATCTGCTGCCTCGCTCCGGTGTGAGGAGCTTTGGGAGCCAGGGCGGCGGCCCTGGGTGGAGATGGCGGCGTCGATTTCTCCGGTGGATGACGCGCGCAGGTGCTGGCCGTCCCTCACGGCCGCGTGGGTGGCGTGAGGACAGTGAGGTCTTGGTGCAGCGGTGGGAGGCTCTCTTCCTCCCAGCCCTTCCCCCTGCGGTGGTCTCCTCTCGCCGATCTGGTGGCTGGTTCGTCAGATCTGGGCTTCGAGGATGTGGCGTGGAGACTTGGAACGGGGGAAACCCCTGGTCGATTTCGCGTCGGCCTCGACGCTGGCGTCGCTCCGGTGCCGCTCTCCCTCTTGAGGGCGGGTCGAGCTTCTAGATCTGTCCCCCTCCTCCTCCTCCCTTCCCCGCGCGAAAGCCTTGGCCTTTTTGGCCGGACGATGGAGGCGCTCTGGCGTCTCGGCCCTTCGTGGAGGCGCCGTTCAAGGGGTGGTTGGGGGTTGTGGACCTGGTGCGTGGTGGTGGGTGGCGGCGGTGGTGCTCGGTTCCCTTGGTTGCCGGCGTTGGTGGTGGCGTGCGGGTTCTTCCGCATCCTTCAGTGGCTCCTCGCTTTGTTTGCTGGTTGGTCGCTGGCCGGCAGTGGGCGTCCGCGTGTTCGACACGGTCTGGACGAAGGGGAGATAGTGGTCTCTCCTCCGGCAGTGGCCCAAGGCGGCGGGCGATGGAGTCGATGGTTTCCTTCACGCGATCTGGAGCTTCATGTTCACGGCTTTTGCTATCGCCGGGTGGCTTCGGCCCTGCCATTCTAGCTGTGCAAGATGTCCGGCGGCTTGATCGCAGTATTTCTTGCTGCCTTATTCTCTATTGCTCTTGGTTGTAGCGAATTTGGCATGTATTTTTCAGTTTTTTGTCAAGTCTTTGCCTTTGTAATTCAGCACCATTGTATCCTAGCTGGTTGATGGCTTCATTAATTTGAAGTCGGGCCTTTGTGCCTTTTCTCTAAAAACCGGCTTATATGGGAGTTGGCAAGAAAGTTTCGGGATGTTGTACAACTACAAGGCTGAAATAGAATTGAGGTCTCCGGGAAGTATTGTTGATATTGATACGACCACACATGAAGGTGAAGTGCATTTCAGCAAGCTATTTATCACTTTCAAGCCTTGCATAGATGGTTTTGTGAATGGATGTAGGCCATATATTAGCATAGATTCAACTCATTTAAATGGAAAGTGGAAAGGTCAGCTAGTTGTAGTCACTGCATTGGATGGTCACAATTGGATGTTCCCGGTGGCGTATGGCTTTATTGAGTCTGAAAATGGAGATAATTGGGCTTGGTTCATGAATCAAGTGAAGAAGGCAATAGGGGACCCTCCGGTATTGGCTGTTTGTATTGATGCTTGCAAGGGTCTTGAAAATGTTGTTAAGAAGGTTTTTCCTCAAGCTGAGCAGCGAGAGTGCTTTAGGCATATGTGGCATAATTTTCAGAAATATTTTCATGGTGATGTGTTTGGAAGGTTGTGGCCTGCTGCTAGGGCATATAGGCCGGAAGAATATCAACATCACATGGCAAAGGTATTTGATGCATCTGAGAAAGTATTGTTGGGGAACGTAGTAATTTCAAAAAAAATCCTACGCACACGCAAGATCATGGTGATGCATAGCAACAAGAGGGGAGAGTGTGTCCACATACCTTCGTAGATCGAAAGCGGAAGCGTTATGACAACGCGGTTGATGTAGTCGTACGTCTTCATGATCCTACCGATCCAAGCACCAAACGTACGGCACCTCCGAGTTCAGGACACGTTCAGATCGATGACGATCCCCGGACTCCGATCCAACAGGGTGTCGGGGATGAGTTCCGTCAGCACGACGGCGTGGTGACGATGATGATGTTCTACCGACGCAGTGCTTCGCCTAAGCACCGCAACGATATGACCGAGGTGGAATATGGTGGAGGGAGGCACATCACACGGCTAAGGAACGATCACGAAGATCAACTTGTGTGTCTAGAGGTGCCCCCTTGCCCCCGTATATAAAGGAGGAGAGGAGGGGGAGAGGGCCGGCCCCTATGGCGCGCCCTGGAGGAGTCCTACTCCCGCCGGGAGTAGGATCCCCCCCCCCCCCCTTCCAAGTAGTAGGAGTAGGAGTCAAGGAAGGGGGGGAGGGAAGGGAAGGAAGGAGGGGGCGCAGCCCTTCCCCCTAGTCCAATTCGGACTAGGCCTTGGGGGGGCGCGCGGCCTACCCTAGGCAGCCCCTCTCTCTTTCCCGTATGGCCCAATAAGGCCCAATACTTCTCCCCGGCGAATTCCCGTAACTCTCCGGTACTCCGAAAAATACCCGAATCACTCGGAACCTTTTCGAACTCCGAATATAGTCGTCCAATATATCGATCTTTACGTCTCGACCATTTCAAGACTCCTCGTCATATCCCCGATCTCATCCTGGACTCCGAACTCCTTCGATACATCAAAACTCATAAACTCATAATATAACTGTCATCGAAACCTTAAGCGTGCGGACCCTACGGGTTCGAGAACAATGTAGACATGACCGAGACATGTCTCCGGTCAATAACCAATACCGGAACCTGGATGCTCATATTGGCTCCCACATATTCTACGAAGATCTTTATCAGTCAGACAACATAACAACATACGGTGTTCCCTTTGTCATCGGTACGTTACTTGCCCGAGATTCGATCGTCGGTATCTCAATACCTAGTTCAATCTCGTTATCGGCAAGTCTCTTTACTCATTCCGTGATACATCATTCCGCAACTAACTCATTAGTTGCAATGCTTGCAAGGCTTAAGTGATGTGTATTACCGAGAAGGCCCAGAGATACCTCTCCGACAATCGGAGTGACAAATCCTAATCTCGAAATACGCCAACCCAACATGTACCATCGGAGACACCTGTAGAGCTCCTTTATAATCACCCAGTTACGTTGTGACGTTTGGTAGCACACAAAGTGTTCCTCCGGTAAACGGGAGTTGCATAATCTCATAGTCATAGGAACATGTATAAGTCATGAAGAAAGCAACAGCAACATACTAAACAATCAAGTGCTAAGCTAACGGAATGGGTCAAGTCAATCACATCATTCTCCTAAGGATGTGATCCCGTTAATCAAATGACAACTCTTTTGTCCATGGCTAGGAAACATGACCATATTTGATAAATGAGCTAGTCAAGTAGAGGCATACTAGTGACACTATGTTTGTCTATGTATTCATACATATATTATGTTTACGGTTAATACAATTCCAGCATGAATAATAAACATTTATCATGAAATAAGGAAATAAATAATAACTTTATTATTGCCTCTAGGGCATATTTCCTTCAGTCTCCCACTTGCACTAGAGTCAATAATCTAGTTCACATCGCCATGTGATTTAACACCAATATTCACATCTGTATGTGATTAATACCCATGTTCACATCATCATGTGATCAACACCCATAGGGTTTACTAGAGTCAATAATCTAGTTCACATCGCTATGTGATTAAGACCCAAAGAGTACTAAGGTATGATCATGTTTTGCTCGTGAGAGAAGTTTAGTCAAAGGGTCTGTCACATTCAGAGCCGTATGTATTTTGCAAATACTCTATGTCTACAATGCTTTGCATGGAGCTACTCTAGCTAATTGCTCCCACTTTCAATATGTATCTAGATTGAAACTTAGAGTCATCTGGATCGGAGTAAAAGCTCTTTTATCACCTCCATAATCGAGAAACATCTCCTTAGTCCTCACTAAAGATATTCTTGACCGCTGTCCAGTGATCTACTATTAGATCACTATTGTACTCCCTTGCCAAACCAAGGCAGAGTATACAATAGGTCTGGTCCATAGCATGGCATACTTTTATAGAACCTATGACTGAATGCATAGGGAATGACTTTCATTCTCTTTCTATTTTCTGCCGTGGTCGGGATTTGAGTCCTACTCAATTTCATACCTTTGCAACACAGGCAAGAACTCTTTCTTTGACTGTTCCATTTTGAACTACTTCAAAATCTTGTCAAGGTATGTACTTATTGAAAATCTTATCAAGCGTCTTGATCTATCTCAATAGATCTTGATGCTCAATACGTAAGTAGCTTTACTGAGGTCTTTCTTTGAAAAACTCTTTTCAAACACTCCTTTATGCTTTGCAGAAAAATTCTACATCATTTCCGATCAACAATATGTCTTACACATATAATATCAGAAATGCTACAGAGCTCCCACTCAGTTTCTTGTAAATACAGGCCTTTTCAAAAGTCTGTATAAAACCAAATGCTTTGATGAACTCATCAAAGTGTATATTCCAACTCCGAGATGCTTGCACCAGTCCATTGATGGATCGCTGGAGCTTGCACATTTCGTTAGCAACTTTAGGATTGACAAAACCTTCTGGTTGCATCATATACAACTCTTCTTTAAAGAATCCATTGAGGAATGCAGTTTTGACATCCATTTGCCAGATTTCATAAAATGTGGCAATTGCTAACATGATTCGGACAGACTTAAGCATCGATACGAGTGAGAAAATCTCATCGTATTCAACACCTTGAACTTGTCGAAAACCTTTCGCAACAAGTCGAGCTTAGTAGATAGTAACACTACTATCAGTGTCTGTCTTCCTCTTGAAGATCCATTTATTTAACATGGCTTGCTGATCATCAAGCAAGTCAATCAAAGTCCATACTTTGTTCTCATACATGGATCCCATCTCAGATTTTATGGCCTCAAGCCATTTCGCGGAATCTGGGCTCATCATTGCTTCCTCATAGTTCTTAGGTTCATCATGGTCTAGTAACATGACTTCCAGAACAGGATTACCGTACCACTCTGGTGCGGATCTTTCTCTGGAAGACCTACGAGGTTTTGTAGTAACTTGATCTGAAGTTTCATGATCATCATCATTAGCTTCCTCGCTAATTGGTGTAGGAATCACTGGAACTGATTTCTGTGATGAACTACTTTCCAATTCAGGAGAAGGTACAATTACCTTATCAAGTTCTACTTTCCTCCCATTCACTTCTTTCTAGAGAAACTTCTTCTCTAGAAAGGATCCATCTTAGCAACGAATAACTTGCCTTCGGATCTGTGATAGAAGGTATACCCAATAGTTACCTTTGGGTATTCTATGAAGACGCACTTCTCCGATTTGGGTTCGAGCTTATCAGGTTGAAACTTTTTTACATAAGCATCGCAGCCCCAAACTTTAAGAAACGCCAACTTTGGTTTCTTGCCAAACCACAATTCATAAGGCGTCGTCTCAACGGATTTTGATGGTGCCCTATTTAAAGTGAATGCAGTTGTCTCTAATGCATAACCCCAAAACGATAGTGGTAAATCGATAAGAGACATCATAGATCGCACTATATCCAATAAAGTACGGTTATGACGTTCGGACACACCATTAAGCCTTGGTGTTCCAAGTGGCATGAATTTGTGAAACTATTCCACATTGTTTTAATTGAAGACCAAACTCGTAACTCAAATATTCTTCTCCACGATCAGATCGTAGAAACTTTATTTTCTTGTTACGATGATTTTCCACTTCACTCTGAAATTGTTTGAACTTTTCAAATGTTTCAGACTTATGTTTCATCAAGTAGATATACCCATATCTGCTCAAATCATCTGTGAAGGTCAGATACACGCCGCAAGCCTTAACACTAATCGGATCGCATACGTCGGTATGTATTATTTCCAATAAGTCAGTAGCTCGTTCCATTGTTCCGGAGAACAGAGTTTTAGTCATCTTGCCCAAAAGGCACGGTTCGCAAACATCAAATGATTCATAACCAAGTGATTCCGAAAAATCCATCTTTATGGAGTTTCTTCATGCGCTTTACACCAATATGACCCAAACGGCAGTGCCACAAATAAGTTGCACTATCATTATTAACTTTGCATCTCTTGGCATCAATATTATGAATATGTGTATCACTACGATCGAGATCCAACAAACTATTTTCATTGGGTGTATGACCATTAAAGGTTTTATTCATGTAAACAGAACAATAATTATTCTCTGACTTTAAATGAATAACCGTATTGCAATAAACATGATCAAATCATATTTATGCTCAACGCAAACGCCAAATAACATTTATTTAGGTTTAACACTAATCCCGAAAGTATAGGGAGTGTGTGATGATGATCATATCAATCTTGGAACTACTTCCAACATTCATCGTCACTTCCCCTTCAACTAGTCTTTGTTTATTGTGTAACTCCTGTTTCGAGTTACTAAACTTAGCAACCGAACAAGTATCAAATACTCAGGGGCTACTATAAACACTAGTAAGGCACACATCAATAACCTGTATATCAAATATACCCTTGTTTACTTTGCCATCCTTCTTATCCACCAAATATTCAGGGCATTTCCGCTTCCAGTGACCATTTCCTTTGCAGTGTAAGCACTCAGTTTCAGGCTTTGGTCCAGCTTTGGTCTTCTTCACGGGAGTGACAACTTGTTTGTTATTCTACTTGAAGTTTCCCTTTCTTTCCCCTTGCCCTTTTCTAGAAACTAGTGGTCTTGTCAATCTTCAACACTTGATGCTCTTTCTTGATTTCTACCTTCGTCGATTTCAACATCACGAAGAGCTTGGGAATCGTTTTCGTCATCCCTTGCATACTATAGTTCATCACAAAGTTCTACTAACTTGGTGATGGTGTCTAGAGAATTCTGTCAATCACTATCTTATCTGGAAGATTAACTCCCACTTGATTCAAGCGATTGTAGTACCCAGACAATCTGAGCACATGCTCACTAGTTGAGCGATTCTCCTCCATCTTTTAGCCCTAGAACTTGTTGGAGACTCCATATCTCTCAACTCGGGTATTTGCTTGAAATATTAACTTCAACTCCTAGAACATCTCATATGGTCCATGACGTTCAAAATGTCTTTGAAGTCCCGATTCTAAGCCGTTAAGCATGGTGCACTAAACTATCAAGTAGTCATCATGTTAAGCTAGCCAAACGTTCATAACGTCTGCATCTGCTCCTGCAATAGGTCTGTCACCTAGCGGTGCATTAAGGACATAATTCTTCTGTGCAGCAATGAGGGTAAACCTCAGATCACGGATCCAATCCACATCATTGCTACTAACATCTTTCAACACAATTTTCTCTAGGAACATATCAGAATAAACATATGAAAGCAACAACACAAGCTATTGATCTACAACATAATTTGCAAAATACTACCAGGACTAAGTTCATGATAAATTTAAGTTCAATTAATCATATTACTTAAGAACTCCCACTTAGACAGACATCTCTCTAATCATCTAAGTGATCACGTGATCCAAATCAACTAAACCATGTCCGATCATCACGTGAGATGGAGTAGTTTTCAATGGTGAACATCACTATGTTGATCATATCTACTATATGATTCATGCTCGACCTTTCGGTCTCCGTGTTCCGAGGCCATATCTGTATATGCTAGGCTCGTCAAGTTTAACCTGAGCATTCCGCGTGTGCAACTTTTTTGCACCCGTTGTATTGAAACGTAGAGCCTATCACACCCGATCATCACGTGGTGTCTCAGCACAAAGAACTTTGCAACAGTGGATACTCAGGGAGAACACTTCTTGATAATTTAGTGAGAGATCATCTTAAAATGCTACCGTCAATCAAAGCAAGATAAGATGCATAAAGGATAAACATCACATGCAATCAATATAAGTGATATGATATGGCCATCATCATCTTGTGCTTGTGATCTCCATCTCCGAAGCACCGTCGTAATCACTGAGGGAGTCCTAGATTAGGGGGTGTCCGGATGGCCGGACTAAGACCTTTGGCCGGACTCCCGGGCTGTGAAGATACAAGATTGAAGACTTCGTCCCGTGTCCGGATGGGACTTTCCTTGGCGTGGAAGGCAAGCTTGGCGATACGATATGAAGATCTCCTCCTATTGTAACCGACTCTGTGTAACCCTAGCCCTCTCTGGTGTCTATATAAACAGGAGAGTTTTAGTCCGTAGGACGAACAACAATCATACCATAGGCTAGATTCTAGGGTTTAGCCACTCCGATCTCGTGGTAGATCTACTCTTGTACTACCCATATCATCAATATTAATCAAGCAGGAGTAGGGTTTTACCTCCATCGAGAGGGCCCGAACCTGGGTAAATACATCGTGTCCCTTGTCTCCTGTTACCATCCGCCTAGACGCACAGTTCGGGACCCCCTACCCGAGATCCGCCGGTTTTGACACCGACACCCATGAAGAAGCCCAAACATGAGGTAGATCGACATATGCATGGATGCCGATCGATCTCCCTTAATACATGAGGTAGATCGATCTCCTTAATACATGAGGTAGGCCTCTCTCCTCCTCCACACATATACCAGCCATTATACCTCTATAGTTAATTAGGCCTCCCTCTCCCCCACCACACACCGATAGTCGAGCGTTGTAGGGAGGTATCATGCCACAGAGACAAATTGCACATGTCCCCTCTCACCTTCCAGTAGGCCAGCCACTCTATATATTTGATGTGGGCACACACAAATTCGATGGCACTCTTTATCGATCGCGCGCGCACACACACACACACACACATCATCCCTCTCTTTGATTCTATGGACATCTCAAGCCGATGATACCTCCACTCTCTTCTCGTGGATCGCCCCCTCTATATATATGATATATCCAGGACTCTATTTCACACACATTGCATATGTTACATTTTTTGATTGACCCCCCCCCCCACCCACAAAAAAACTCTCACAAACTCTCACAAAGCCAGCCCTCATGAGAGAGCAGCCGACAAAGAGGATGAGGACGACAATTACATGCCTCCCTACGAAGACGAGGCAAGCCTCGACGACGACGAATTCGTCGTGCCAGAGGATCCCGTCGAACAAGAGCGTTTCAAACGCAGGCTCATAGCCACGGCAAGCAGCCTCAAGAAGAAACAGCAGCAGCTTAGAGCTGACCAAGACTTGCTAGCCGACAGATGGACCGAAGTCCTGGCGGCCGAAGAGTATAAACTAGAACGCCCATCCAAGAGCTACCCAAAGCGCAGGTTGCTACCCCAACTTGAGGAGGAAGCAACTAAACCTACATCACCAGCGTATGATGCGCCCGATCGGCCACCCCATGGCCGCGATAGAGAGGCCTTTAGGCCCTCAACCCAAGCCGCACCCCGACACCGCTCAAAACATACCAGAGTACGGGGAGACGCAACAGACCTGCGAGACATCTTGGAGAATAAGGCAAGGCAAACAAGATCGATCTACAGATTGCATGGGCGCCCCGCTTCACGTGACGCTAGCCATCACGCCGGACATAATAAGTATGGCCCGGCCGAATACAACAGACCAAGCTCGTCCGAGCTGCATCGTGATATAGCCCAGTACAGGGGCGCTGCACACCCACTATGCTTCACAGATGAAGTAATGGATCATCAAATCCCCGAGGGCTTCAAACCCGTAAACATCGAATCATACGATGGCACAACAGATCCCGCGGTATGGATCGAGGATTATCTCCTTCATATCCACATGGCCCGTGGTGATGATCTACACGCCATCAAATACCTCCCGCTCAAGCTTAAAGGGACAGCTCGACATTGGCTTAACAGCCTGCCAGCAGAGTCAATTAGTTGTTGGGAGGACCTGGAATCCGCATTCCTTGACAACTTCCAGGGCACTTATGTGCGACCACCAGACGCCGATGACCTAAGCCACATAATCCAGCAGCCAGAGGAATCGGCCAGACAATTCTGGACACGGTTCCTAACTAAGAAAAACCAAATAGTCGATTGTCCGGACGCCGAGGCCCTTGCAGCCTTCAGGCACAACATCCGAGACGAATGGCTTGCCCGGCACCTAGGACAGGAAAAGCCGAAGTCTATGGCAGCCCTCACGACACTCATGACCCGCTTCTGCGCGGGAGAAGACAGCTGGCTAGCTCGTAGCAATAACATAACCAAGAGCCCCGGCAATTCGGATACCAAGGATAACAACGGCAGGTCACGTCGCAACAAGCATAAGCGCCGCATTAACGGTGACAATACTGAAGATACGGCAGTCAATGCCGGATTCAGAGGCTCTAAACCGGGTCAGTGGAAGAAGCCATTCAAAAGAAACCCTTAGGGCTCATCCAGCTTAGACCGGATACTCGATCGCTCGTGCCAGATACATGGCACACCCGAACAGCCAGCCAATCACACCAACAGGGATTGTTGGGTGTTCAAGCAGGCAGGCAAGTTAAGTGCCGAGACCAGAGACAAGGGGCTACATAGCGACGATGAGGAGGGGCCCCGGCCGCCGAATAACAAAGGACAGAAGGGATTTCCCCCGCAAGTTTGGACGGTGAATATGATATACGCAACCCACATCCCCAAAAGGGAGCGGAAGCGTGCTCTCAAGGACGTCTATGCGCTTGAGCCAGTCGCCCAAAAGTTCAACCCATGGTCCTCCTGCCCGATCACCTTCGATCGAAGGGACCATCCCACCAGCATCCGTCACGGCGGATTCGCCGCACTAGTGCTAGACCCAATTATCGACGGATTTCACCTTACCAGAGTCCTAATGGACGACGGCAGTAGCCTGAACCTTCTTTACCAGGACACAGTGCGAAAAATGGGCATCGATCCTTCAAGGATTAAACCCACAAAGACAACCTTCAAATGTGTCATACTAGGGGTAGAAGCCAGCTGTACAGGCTTGGTCACACTCAAGGTGGTCTTCAGATCCCCGGATAACTTCCGGAGCGAGGAGTTAATCTTCGACATAGTCCCATTCCGCAGCGGCTATCACGCCCTGCTCGGACGAACCGCATTTGCCAAATTCAATGTGGTGCCGCACTACGCATATCTCAAGCTCAAGATGCCAGGACCTCGCGAAGTCATCACGGTAAATTGAAACACCGAATGCTCTCTCCAAACGGAGGAGCACATGGCGGCCCTGGCAGCGGAAGTACAGAGTAGCCTCTCAAGGCAGTTCTCCAATCCAGGTGCCAAACGTCCGGACAACGTCAAGAGAGCCCGAAGTAACCTACAACAAATCTGGCTGGCACGTTCCGAGCAAGCATAGCAGTGCGGCCCCAACCCCAGCCCCCGTCAAACGGTGATACTGGTACCACGCGTACATAATTACGCCTTAGAGATACCATGGGCATAAGGGAAGGGGCACAACAATGGCACGCCCAGAATATGGCTCAATCGCACTAATGGGCTCCCTATTTCGCCGTTTTCCTTTTCACACACTTTCAGGACCCAACTATTCGGAAGGCCTGCCCGGCAATACTCTCGCCGAACCCACGATGCAATAGCCAGGGAGGAAGCAAGCCACGTCAAAAGTCCAGGTGGTCTCTATAACGAGTTTAATACCTGTTTCTCTTACAATCCTGCAGCTTGCCCCTGGAGGGGAATATGTCAAATACTCCCATCTCTTGCTTACCGCACTTTTTGTATCGTTCTGCTTTCGCAGCAGCCCTTTTTTAATGAACAATATATAGCTCTTACCTATTATTGTACTTATCTATTTTTATATACAAATATGTTCAGTCATGACATTCTGCAACTGTACACTTTGGTACGGATAATACACCAGGGGCTTACAACACCCCATAACATGGTGTGAGAAGACCGAACACTCTAACAAGTGCGGCACCCCGAACTTATAGCACTATATGCATCGGATCCGAATCATGTCTTTGGTCAATAGTTGGGTTTGCCCGGCTCCCATGTTTTGGTACCTTACGTTCCGCATTGTTGGCTAAGGTAGCGCTGGGAAAACTACTGCGATTGTGCCCCAGTTGAGCTGGGTTAACACCTCAGTAGAGAAAGCTAAAACTGATTGTCATGATAGTGCGAGAGACCGGTCGCTGTTCGTGAGGTTTCTTCGAGTCCTTAAAGACTTATGCCGCTTCGAGCGAGGAACCGGACTTATCCGGCCTAGGCGTGGATAGCGCCCCGAACTCGGTCTTCCGAATACTAGGGGCTTCGCCGAAATTTAAAATTATAGAATTCTATGGCTAAGTGAGAGTGATAAAGCATTATAAGTCCGACGGCCTGGTTCGCTGTGCTGAACGCCTCCCTAGATGGACCCAAGAATGGGAACAAGAGCGCTCAGGTTTATCCCGAACACCCCAGCACTCGTGGCATGGGGGTCGAAGCCGACGACTTGCATCTCTCAGATTTGATAAATGGCCGCACAGAAGGTAATATTTTAAATTAACAAGCGTTGCTTAAAAGCATATGAACAAAGCTTCAGCGTACAGGATAACAAATGCGAGGTTACTCAAAAATTACATCTTTGGAGCACTCATCCTCTATGAGGCGGGCACCCTTCAGAACGCCATTATAATACATCTCGGGCGTACGATACTCCTTGCCCGGTGGTGGCGCGTCCGTCAACAGCTTCTTCGCCTCTAGCTTGCCCCAGTGCACCTTAGCACGGGCAAGGGCCCGACGGGCACCTTCAATACAAACGGAGCGCTTGACGACCTCAATCCACGGACACGTGTCCAACAGCCGCCGCACCAGACCGAAGTAGCTCCCAGGCATGACTTCTCCAGGCCACGGCCGAGTTATGAGGCCCTTCATGGCCTGTTCGGCCACCTTGTGGAGCTCGACCAGCTGCTTCAACTGGTCCCTCAGGGGCACCGGATGTTCGGCCTCAGCATACTGAGACCAGAACACTTTTTCCATCGAGCTCCCCTCTTCGGCTCGGTAGTATGCGGCGGCATCAGACACACTACGGGGCAGATCGGCGAATGCTCCTGGAGAGCTCCGGATTCGGGTAAGTAGCAGATAATTAACTTTTATATTTTTGCTTTGCATAAAGAATGCCATACCCGCCGCTATCTTCTTCATCGCCTCGATCTCCTGAAGGGCCTTCTGGGCTTCGGCCTTCGCGGTCTTGGCACTCTCAAGAGCCAAGGCAAGCTCGGACTCTCGAGTCTTCGAGTCACGCTCCAAACTCTCGTGTTTTCCACGAGAGCCTGGAGCTCCTACCGCACCTCCGCCACCTGCGCCTCCTGCTTCTCTCGCTCGGTGCGCTCCAAGGCCGCACTCTTTTCGGCCTTCGAGACCGCCTCTTTCAGGGTCGCCACCTCGGTCGTGGCTCCTGCAACATTAACGTTGGTCCTGTTATTATTTTGCAACCAAGTATTTCTATATACATTTACAGGAGGTACTATGTACCCTCTTTATCCTCGAGCTGCTTCTTGGCACGGCCGAGCTCGCTCTCGGACCGCTCGAGGCTTTCCTTCAAGGCATTGAACTCTGCAGTCAGTGCAGCAGAGGTCAGCAGCGCAGCCTGCATTCCCATATTGACATATTTCTATTAGACTCCTGCGTATATCTTTTGAGATCCTCAGTTCGGCTTTTTATTTCCGAACACCGAACTGAGCATCAGGGGCTACTGTCTATGCGGTAACATTTTTTATATATGTTTTTGAACACATACCTCAAAGCCCGTTAACAGGCTTGTGCAGGCTTCCGTCAGCCCGCTCTTGGCGGACTGAACCTTCTGAATCACCGCACTCATAACAGTGCGGTGTTCTTCGTCGATGGAGGTGCCGTTAAGCGCCTCCAGCAAATTGTCCGGCGCCTCCGGGTGGACGGAAGTCGCCGGCGTCGCGGGCTTGCCCTTCTTATGAAGGCGCCGCCTGTGGGACTCTGGAACCACTGATGGTTCCAGGAGCAGTGTCCGGCCCGGGGCCGGACTTAGATCCCTCCGGGGCTTTACCCCCTTTGGGCTTGGAGTCCGGAAGGTCGCCTTGTGGCGCTTCCAGGACCACCTCCTCCTGGTTTTGTCCCCTACGGGACTCCACCTCAGCTCGTCTATAGGGAGAGGGGAGGAGGCCATCGGAAGTGAAGCGCTATTCACATCCGACGAATTCAGAGATCCACTCGACGAATCGCCAAGCTGAGCTCTAGGCGGACTGCATGATTAGCTTCGGTGTTAAAAGCTATCAAATAATAAAGGAGTGCAATAAGTCATTCTGGTAGCCGGACGCTTACGATGTTGCCAGGGGCTTGACCCTGGATGGCCAGTCCTCCCCGCTGTCTTCGGCGTCGGGGGGGCGTAGTCCGGCAGAAGGGTCTTCCCCTTCTTGGACCCTCCGGCTTCCCCAGTTGGGGCGGCCTTTCTCTTCTTTCCTCCCCCCGTTGGAGGGGGAGAGGCATCTTCTTCTTCCTCCTCTTCCTCGTCTTCGGAGGCGGAGGGTGCGTTGGGGCCATCGGGTAAATCCGACGACACCGGGTGCCGGGAACTCTTTCGGGTCCCTGTGGCCTTCTCCTTGGCCTTCTTCTCCGGCACCACGTGAGGTGCCGGAACTAGTAGCTTCACTAAGTGCGCGTCTACTGGGCCTTCGGGCAAAGGGGCCGGATAGTCGAACTGTCTTGGATGTCCTCTTCTAGTCCTGTCAAAGGAACGGGAGTTTAGATCCCACATAAAGTCACACTATGAAATTCGGGTATCCCGTAAGGGACTGAATGTAAGCTTACTTCGGAGGCTTGACGTTTGGCGCAGAATACGCGATCCTCGGTGACGGGAGGGGAGACCTCAGAACTCTTGAAAAGCACCTTCCAGGCGTCCTCGTGCTTCATTTCGAAGAGCCAGGATAGAGTCTGGTGCCGGGCCGGGTCGAACTCCCACAAATTGAAGTCCCGTCGTTGACACGGGAGGATCCGGCGGAAGAGCATGACCTAGACCATGTTGACAAGCTTGACCTTCTTGGTCACCAGGTCTTGGACGCAGGTTTGGAGTCCGGTCACCTCTTTCGGATTGCCCCACGATGGGCCCGTCTCTTTCCAAGATGTGAGCCGGGTGGGGATGCCAGATCGAAATTCGGGGGCCGCTGCCCATTTAAGATCACGCGGCTCGGTGATATAAAACCACCCCGATTGCCACCCTTTGATGGTTTCCACAAAGGCACCCTCGAGCCAGGTGACGTTGGCTATCTTGCCCACCATGGCGCCTCCGCATTCCGCCTGTCGGCCTTGCACGACCTTTGGCTTGACGCTGAAGATCTTCAGCCATAGGCCAAAGTGGGGCTGGATGCGGAAGAAGGCCTCGCACACGATGATAAACGACGAGATATTGAGGATGAAGTTCGGGGCCATATCGTGGAGTCCAGGCCGTAGTAGAACATGAGCCCCCGGACGAACGGGTGAAGAGGAAAACCCAGTCCGCGGAGGAAATGGGGAAGAAAAACAACCCTCTCATGGGGCCTGGGGGTGGGGATGAGTTACCCCACATCTGGGAGCCGGTGCGCGATGTCGTTAGACAAGTATCCGGTCTTCCTCAGGTTTTTGATTTGTCCCTCCGTGATGGAGGAGGCCATCCATCTACCTCCCGCTCCAGACATGGTTGGAGAAGGTTGAGGTGGGAAGTGCGGGCTTGGGCGCTGGAGCTCGAGCGCGCAGGGACGGATAAGCAAAGGAGGAAGAGGGCGTGAATGGAAAGGGCGGATTCTTATCCCCTTATATGGGCGGCCAAAACTACGAGCCCCCCACCGGCCTAATAAAACTCGCTTATCTCCCAAGCCCCGCGATTAATGGCGCGGTTGGGTTACCCACACCCATATTGATGAGAATCCCGGAATAAGGGTACACGATCTGACAAGATGTGCCAAGGAAACCGCCTCGCTAAATGCGTTGAGGTGGAACAATAAAATGGATAAGAGCCTGGCCGTGGCATGATGTCACGCCGTGGAATACGTCAGCAGATCCGATTGATACAAATATTATTCTCTCTACGATGGAATGTGGGACTTATTTTGCAAAGCCGGACACTACCCTGGTGTTCAACATCTTCTATGAAATATTCGGAGGAGGAACCCGCCTTGCAATGCCGAAGACAACTTGCGCGCCGGACTCGTCGTCATTGAAGCCTGGTTCAGGGGCTACTGAGGGAGTCCTGGATTAGGGGGTGTCCGGATGGCCAGACTAAGACCTTTGGTCGGACTCCCAGACTATGAAGATACAAGATTGAAGACTCTGTCTTGTGTCCGGATGGGACTTTCCTTGGCGTGGAAGGCAAGCTTGGCGATACGATATGAAGATCTCCTCCCATTGTAACCGACTCTGTGTAACCCTAGCCCTCTCCAGTGTCTATATAAACCGGAGAGTTTTAGTCCGTAGGACGAACAACAATCATACCATAGGCTAGATTCTAGGGTTTAGCCACTCCGATCTCGTGGTAGATCTACTCTTGTACTACCCATATCATCAATATTAATCAAGCAGGAGTAGGGTTTTACCTCCATCGAGAGGGCCCGAACCTGGGTAAAAACATCATGTCCCTTGTCTCCTGTTACCATCCGCCTAGACGCATAGTTCGGGACCCCCTACCCGAGATCCGCCGGTTTTGACACCGACAATCACCATCGTCACCGGCGCGACACCTTGATCTCCATCGTAGCATCATTGTCGTTACGCCATCTATTGCTTCTACGACTATCGCTACCGCTTAGTGATAAAGTAAAGCAATTACAGGGCGTTTGCATTTAATACAATAAAGCGACAACCATATGGCTCCTGCCAGTTGCCGATAACTTCGGTTACAAAACATGATCATCTCATACAATAAAATATAGCATCACGTCTTGACCATATCACATCACAACATGCCCTGCAAAAACAAGTTAGATGTCCTCTACTTTGTTGTTGCAAATTTTACGTGGCTGCTACGGGCTGAGCAAGAATTGTTCTTACCTACGCATCAAAACCACAACGATAGTTCGTCAAGTTAGTGTTGTTTTAACCTTCGCAAGGACCAGGCGTAGCCACACTCGGTTCAACTAAAGTTGGAGAAACAGACACCCGCTAGTTGTTGGGGAACGTAGTAATTTCAAAAATTTCCTATGCACACGCAAGATCATGGTGATGCATAGCAACAAGAGGGGAGAGTGTGTCCACGTACCCTCGTAGACCGAAAGTGGAAGCGTTATAACAACGCGGTTGATGTAGTCGTACGTCTTCAAGGTCCGACCGATCAAGCACCGAAACTACGACACCTCCGAGTTCTAGCACATGCTCAGCTCGATGACGATCCCCGGACTCCGATCCAGCAAAGTGTCAGGGAAGAGTTTCGTCAGCACGACGGCGTGGTGACGATCTTGATGTTCTACTGTCGCAGGGCTTCGCCTAAGCACCGCTACAATATTATCGAGGACTATGGTGGAGGAGGCACCGCACACGGCTAAGAGATCTCAAGGATCAATTGTTGTTGTGTCTATGGGGTGTCCCCCTGCTCCCGTATATAAAGGAGCAAGGGGGAGGCGGCCGGCCTAGGGAGGAGGCGCACCTAGGTGGGGAGTCCTACTCCCACCGGGAGTAGGACTCCTCCTTTCCTTGTTGGAGTAGGAGAGAAGGAAAGAGGAGGAGAGGGAGAAGGAAAAGGGGGCTGCCCCCTTTGTCCAATTCGGACCAGAGGGGGGGTGCAGGCCTCCTTCCTTTTGGCCTCTCTCCTCTATTCCCGTATGGCCCAATAAGGCCCATATACTCCCGGCGAATTCCCGTAACTCTCCGGTACTCCGAAAAATACCCGAATCACTAGGAACCTTTCCGAACTCCGAATATAGTCGTCCAATATATCGATCTTTACGTCTCGACCATTTCGAGACTCCTCGTCATGTCCCCGATCTCATCCGGGACTCCGAACTCCTTCGGTACATCAAAACTCATAAACTCATAATAAAACTGTCATCAAAACCTTAAGCGTGCGGACCTTACGGTTCGAGGACTATGTAGACATGACCGAGACACATCTCCAGTCAATAACCAATAGCGGAACCCGGATGCTCATATTGGCTCCTACATATTCTACGAAGATCTTTATCGGTCAAACCGCATAACAACATACGTTGTTCCCTTTAGCATCGGTATATGTTACTTGCCCGAGATTCGATTGTCTGTATCGAATACCTAGTTCAATCTCATTACCGGCAAGTCTCTTTACTCGTTACGCAATACATCATCTCGCAACTAACTCATTAGTTGCAATGCTTGCAAGGCTTAAGTGATGTGCATTACCGAGAGGGCCAAGAGATACCTCTCCGACAATCGGAGTGACAAATCCTAATCTCGAAATACGCCAACCCAACATGTACCTTCGGAGACATCTGTAGAGCTCCTTTATAATCACCCAGTTACGTTGTGACGTTTGGTAGCACACAAAGTGTTCTTCCGGTAAACGGGAGTTGCATAATCTCATAGTCATAGGAACATGTATAAGTCATGAAGAAAGCAATAGCAACATACTAAATGATCAAGTGCTAAGCTAACGGAATGGGTCAGGTCAATCACATCATTCTCCTAATGATGTGATTCCGTTAATCAAATGACAACTCTTTTGTCCATGGCTAGGAAACTTAACCATCTTTGATTCACGAGCTAGTCAAGTAGAGGCATACTAGTGACACTATGTTTGTCTATGTATTCACACATGTATTATGTTTCCGGTTAATACAATTCTAGCATGAATAATAAACACTTATCATGAAATAAGGAAATAAATAATAACTTTATTATTGCCTCTAGGGCATATTTCCTTCAGTCTCCCACTTGCACTAGAGTCAATAATCTAGTTCACATCACCATGTGATTTAACACCAATATTCACATCTGTATGTGATTAATACCCATAGTTCACATCGTCATGTGATCAACACCCAAAGGGTTTACTAGAGTCAATAATCTAGTTCAGATCGCTATGTGATTAATATCCAAAGAGTACTAAGGTATGATCATGTTTTGCTCGTGAGAGAAGTTTAGTCAACGGGTCTGTCACATTCAGATCCGTATGTATTTTGCAAATATTCTATGTCTACAATGCTCTGCATGGAGCTACTCTAGCTAATTGCTCCTACTTTCAATATGTATCCAGATTGAGACTTAGAGTCATCTGGATCGGTGTAAAAGCTTGCACCGATGTAACTATTTATGACGGGTTCTTTTATCACCTCCATAATCGAGAAGTATTTCCTTAGTCCTCACTAAGGATATTCTTGACCGATGTCAAGTGATCTACTATTAGATTAAAATTGATTCCTTTGCCAAACACAGAGCAAGGTATACAATAGGCCTGGTTCACAGCATAGCATACTTTATAGAACCTATGACTGAGGCATAGGGAATGACTTTTCATTCTCTTTCTATTTTCTGCCATAGTCAGGTTTTGAGTCTTACTCAACTTCACACCTTGCAACACAGGCAAGAACTCTTTCTTTGACTGTTCCATTTTGAACTACTTCAAAAAATTTATCAAGGTATGTACTCATTGAAAAACTGATCAAGCGTCTTGATCTATCTATATAGATCTTGATGCTCAATGTGTAAGCAGCTTCACCGATGTCTTTCTTTGAAAAACTCCTTTCAAACACTCCTTTATGCTTTCCAGAAAATTCTACATCATTTCCAATTAATAATATGTCATTCACATATACTTATCAGAAATGCTGTAGTGCTCCCACTCACTTTCTTGTAAAAACAGGTCTTTCCAAAAGTGTGTATAAAACCATATGCTTTGATCAACTCATCAAAGCGTATATTCCAACTCCGAGATGCTTGCACCAGTCCATTGATGGATTGCTGGAGCTTGCACACTTTGTTAGCATCTTTAGGATTGACAAAAACTTTCTGGTTGCATCATATACAACTCTTCTTTAATAAATACATTAAGGAATGCAGTTTTGACATCCATTTGCCAGATTTCATAAAATGTGGCAATTGCTAACATGATTCAGATAGACTTAAGCTTCGATACGAGTGAGAAAATCTCATCGTATTCAACACCTTGAACTTGTTGAAAACATTTCACAACAAGTCAAGCTTAGTAGATAGTAACACTACTATCAGTGTCCGTCTTCCTCTTGAAGATCCATTTATTTAACATGGCTTGCTGATCATCGAGCAAGTCAATCAAAGTCCATACTTTGTTCTCATACATGGATCATATCTCAGATTTTATGGCCTCAAGCCATTTCGTGGAATCTGGGCTCATCATCGCTTCCTCATAGTTCGTAGGTTCATCATGGTCTAGTAACATGACTTCCAGAACATGATTACCGTACCACTCTGGTGCGGATCTTACTCTGGAAGATCTATGAGGTTTGCTAGCAACTTGATCTGAAGTTTCATGATCATCATCATTAACTTCCTCACTAATTGGTGTAGGAATCCCTGGAATTGATTTCTGTGATGAACTACTTTCCAATAAGGGAGAAGGTACAATTACCTCATCAAGTTCTACTTTCCTCCCACTCACTTCTTTCTAGAGAAACTTCTTCTCTAGAAAGGATCCATCTTAGCAACGAATAACTTGCCTTCGGATCTGTGATAGAAGGTGTACCCAATAGTTACCTTTGGGTATTCTATTAAGACGCACTTCTTCGATTTGGGTTCGAGCTTATCAGGTTGAAAACCTTTTTCATATAAGCATCGCAACTCCAAGCTTTAAGAAATGTCAGCTTAGACTTACTGCTAAACCATAGTTCATACGGTGTCGTCTCAACGGATTTAGATGGTGCCCTATCAAACGTGAATGCAGCTGTCTCTAATGCATAACCCCAAAACGATAGCGGTAAACCGATAAGAGACATCATAGATCGCACCATATCTAGTAAAGTACGATTACAACGTTCGGACACACCATTACATTATGGTGTTCCAGATGGCGTGAGTTGCGAAACTATTTCACATTGTTTCAAATGAAGACCAAACTCATAACTCAAATATTCGTCTCCACGATCAGATCGTAGAAACTTTATTTTTCTTGTTACGATGATTTTTCCACTTCACTCTGAAATTCTTTGAACTTTTCAACTATTTCAGACTTATATTTCATCAATTAGATATACCCATATCTGCTCAAATCATCTGTGAAGGTTAGAAAATAACGATACTTGCCACGAGCCTTAACACTCATCGGATCGCATACATCGGTATGTATTATTTCCAATAAGTCAGTAGCTCGTTCCATTGTTCCGGAGAACGGAGTTTTAGTCATCTTTCCCAAAAGGCATGGTTCGCAAGCATCAAATGATTCATAACCAAGTGATTCTGAAAATCCATCTTTATGGAGTTTCTTCATGCGCTTTACACCGATATGACCCAAACGGCAGTGCCACAAATAAGTTGCACTATCATTATTAAGTTTGCATATTTTGGCATCAATATTATGAATAATGTGTATCACTACGATCGAGATCCAACAAACTATTTTCATTGGGTGTATGACCATCAAAGGTTTTATTCATGTAAACATAACAACAATTATTCTCTGACTTTAAATGAATAACCGTATCGCAATAAACATGATCAAATCATATTCATGTTCAACGCAAATGCCAAATAACATTTATTTAGGTTTAACACTAATCCCGAAAGTATAGGGAGTGTGCGATGATGATCATATAAGTCTTGGAACCACTTCCAACACACATTGTCACTTCACCCTCAACTAGTTTCTGTTTATTCTGTAACTCCTGTTTATCTTAGCAACCGAACAAGTATCAAATACTCAGGGGTTACTATAAACACTAGTAAGGTACACATCAATAACCTGTATATCAAATATACCCTTGCAGTTTGCCATCCTTCTTATCCACCAAATATTCAGGGTATTTCCGTTTCCAGTGACCATTTCCTTTGCAGCGTAAGCACTCAGTTTCGGGCTTTGGTTCAGCTTTGGGCTTCTTTGTGGGAGTGACAACTTGCTTGTCATTCCAGTTGAAGTTCGCTTTCTTTCCCTTTGCCCTTTTCTTGAAACTAGTGGTCTTGTTAATCATCAACACTTGATGCTCTTTTCTTGATTTCTACCTTCGTCGATTTCAGCATCACGAAGAGCTCGGGAATCGTTTTCGTCATCCCTTGCATTATAGTTCATCACGAAGTTCCAGTAACTTGGTAATGGTGACTAGAGAACTCTGCCAATCACTATCTTATCTGGAAGATTAACTTCCACTTGATTCAAGCGATTGTAGTACTCAGACAATCTAAGTACTTGCTCACTAGTTGAGCAATTCTCCTCCATCTTTTAGGCAAAGTATTTGTCAAAGGTCTCATACCTCTTGACACGGGCATGAGTCTGAAATACCAATTTCATCTCTTGAAACATCTTATATTTTCCATGACGTTTCAAAAACGTTTTTGTAGTCCCGGTTCTAAGCCATAAAGCATGGTGGACAAAACTATCAAGTAGTCATCATATTGAGCTAGCCAAACGTTCATAACGTCTGCACCTGCTCCTGCAATAGGTCTGTCACCTAGCGGTGCATCAAGGACATAATTCTTCTGTGCAGCAATGAGGATAAACCTCCGATCACGGACCAAGTCCGCATCATTGCTACTAACATCTTTTCAACTTAGTTTTTCTCTAGGAACACATATAAAAACATAGGGAAGCGAAAAACATAGGGAAGCAACAACGCGAGCTATTGATCTACAACATAATTTGCAAAATACTACCAGGACTAAGTTCATGATAAATTTAAAGTTCAATTAATCATATTACTTAAGAACTCCCACTTAGAAAGACATCTCTCTAATCCTCTAAGTGATTACGTGATCCATATCAACTACACCATGTCCGATCATCACGTGAGATGGAATAGTTTCAACGGTGAACATCAATATGTTGATCATATCTACTATATGATTCACGCTCGACCTTTCGGTCTCCGTGTTCCGAGGCCATATCTGTTATATGCTAGGCTCGTCAAGTTTAACCTGAGTATTCCGCGTGTGCAACTGTTTTGCACCCGTTGTATTTGAACGTAGAGCCTATCACACCCGATCATCACGTGGTGTCTCAGCACGAAGAACTTTCGCAATGGTGCATACTCAGGGAGAACACTTCTTGATAATTTAGTGAGAGATCATCTTAAAATGCTACCGTCAATCAAAGCAAGATAAGATGCATAAAGGATAAACATCACATGCAATCAATATAAGTGATATGATATGGCCATCATCATCTTGTGCTTGTGATCTCCATCTCCGAAGCACCGTCGTGATCACCATCGTCACCGGCGCGACACCTTGATCTCCATCGTAGCATCGTTGTCATTACGCCGTCTATTGCTTCTACGACTATCGCTACCGCTTAGTGATAAAGTAAAGCAATTATAGGGCGTTTGCATTTCATAGAATAAAGCGACAACCATATGGCTCCTGCCAGTTGCCGATAACTTCAGTTACAAAACATGATCATCTCATACAATAAAATATAGCATCACGTTTTGACCATATCACATCACAACATGCCCGGCAAAAACAAGTTAGACGTCCTCTACTTTGTTGTTGCAAATTTTACGTGGCTGCTACGGGCTGAGCAAGAACCATTCTTACCTACGCATCAAAACCACAACGATAGTTCATCAAGTTAGTGTTGTTTTAACCTTCGCAAGGACTGGGCGTAGCCACACTCGGTTCAACTAAAGTTGGAGAAACAGACACCCGCTAGTCACCTGTGTGCAAAGCACGGCGGTAAAACCAGTCTCACGTAAGCGTACGCGTAATGTCGGTCCGGGCCGCTTCATCCAACAATACCACTGAACCAAAGTATGACATGCTGGTAAGCAGTATGACTTGTATCGCCCACAACTCACTTGTGTTCTACTCGTGCACATAACATCAACGCATAAAACCTAGGCTCGGATGCCACTGTTGGGGAACGTAGTAATTTCAAAAATTTCCTACACACACGCAAGATCATGGTGATGCATAGCGACGAGAGGGGAGAGTGTGTCCACGTACCCTCGTAGACCGAAAGCGGAAGCGTTACAACAACGCAGTTGATGTAGTCGTACGTCTTCACGGCCCGACCGATCAAACACCGAAACTACGGCACCTCCAAGTTCTAGCACACGTTCAGCTCAATGACGATCCCTGGACTCCAATCCAGCAAAGTGTCGGGGAAGAGTTCCGTCAGCACGACGGCGTGGTGACGATCTTGATGTTCTACTGTCGCAGGGCTTCGCCTAAGCACCGCTACAATATTATCGAGGACTATGGTGGAGGGGGGCACCGCACACGGCTAAGAGATCTCAAGGATCAATTGTTGTTGTGTCTATGGGGTGTCCCCCTGCCCCCGTATATAAAGGAGCAAGGGGGGAGGCGTCCGGCCTAGAGAGGAGGCGCGCCAAGGGGGGAGTCCTACTCCCACCGGGAGTAGGACTCCTCCTTTCCTTGTTGGAGTAGGAGAGAAGGAAAGAGGAGGAGAGGGAGAAGGAAAAGGGGGATGCCCCCTTTGTCCAATTCGGACCAGAGGGGGGCGCAGGCCTCCTTCCTTTTGGCCTCTCTCCTCTATTCCCGTATGGCCCAATAAGGCCCATATACTCCCCGGCGAATTCCCGTAACTCTCCGGTACTCCGAAAAATACCCGAATCACTCGGAACCTTTCCGAACTCCGAATATAATCGTCCAATATATCGATCTTTATGTCTCGACCATTTCGAGACTCCTCGTCATGTCCCCGATCTCATCCGAGACTCCGAACTCCTTCGGTACATCAAAACTCATAAACTCATAATAAAATTGTCATCCAAACCTTAAGCGTGCGGACCCTACGGGTTCGAGAACTATGTAAACATGACCGAGACACATCTCCAGTAAATAACCAATAGCGGAACCTGGATGCTCATATTGGCTCCTACATATTCTACGAAGATCTTTATTGGTCAAACCGCATAACAACATACGTTGTTCCCTTTGTCATCGGTATATGTTACTTGCCTGAGATTCGATCGTCTGTATCCAATACCTAGTTCAATCTCGTTACCGGCAAGTCTCTTTACTCGTTACGTAATACATCATCTCGCAACTAACTCATTAGTTGCAATGCTTGCAAGGCTTAAGTGATGTGCATTACCGAGAGGGCCCAGAGATACCTCTCCGACAATCGGAGTGACAAATCGTAATCTCGAAATACGCCAACCCAACATGTACCTTCGGAGACACCTGTAGAGCTCCTTTATAATCACCCAGTTACGTTGTGACGTTTGGTAGCACACAAAGTGTTCTTCCGGTAAACGGGAGTTGCATAATCTCATAGTCATAGGAACATGTATAAGTCATGAAGAAAGCAATAGCAACATACTAAATGATCAAGTGCTAAGCTAACGGAATGGGTCAAGTCAATCACATCATTCTCCTAATGATGTGATCCCGTTAATCAAATGACAACTCTTTTATCCATGCCTAGGAAACTTAACCATCTTTGATTCACGAGCTAGTCAAGTAGAGGCATACTAGTGACACTATGTTTGTCTATGTATTCACACATGTATTATGTTTCCGGTTAATACAACTCTAGCATGAATAATAAACATTTATCATGAAATAAAGAAATAAATAATAACTTTATTATTGCCTCTGGGCATATTTCCTTCACTAGTCACCTGTGTGCGAAGCACGGCGGTAAAACCAGTCTCGCGTAAGCGTACGCGTAATGTCGGTCCAGGCCGCTTCATCCAACAATAGCGTTGAACCAAAGTATGACATGTTGGTAAGCAGTATGACTTGTATCGCCCACAAACTCACTTGTGTTCTACTTGTGCATATAACATCAACGCATAAAACCTGGCTCTGATACCACTGTTAGGGAACGTAGTAATTTCAAAAAGTTTCCTACGCACACGCAAGTTCATGGTGATGCATAGCAACGAGAGGGGAGAGTGTGTCCACGTACCCTCGTAGACCGAAAACGGAAGCATTATGACAACGCGGTTTATGTAGTCGTACGTCTTCATGATCCGACCGATCCAAGCACCAAACGTACGGCACCTCCGAGTTCAGCACACGTTCAGCTCGATGACGATCCCCGGACTCCGATCCAGCAGGGTGTCGGGGATGAGTTCCGTCAGCACGACAGCGTGATGACGATGATGATGTTCTACCGGCGCAGGGCTTCGCCTAAGCACCCCAACGATATGACCGAGGTGGAATATGGTGGAGGGAGGCACCGCACACGGCTAAGAAACGATCATGAAGATCAACTTGTGTGTCTAGAGGTGCCCCCTTGCCCCTGTATATAATGGAGGAGAGGAGGGAGAGAGGGCCGGCCCCTATGGCGCGCCCTGGAGGAGTCCTACTCCCACCGGGAGTAGGATTCCCCCCTTCCAAGTAGTAGGAGTAGGAGTCAAGGAAGGGGGAGAGGGAAGGGAAGGAAGGAGGGGGCGCAGCCCTTCCCCCTAGTCCAATTCGGACTAGGCCTTGGGGGGGCGCGCGGCCTACCCTAGGAAGCCCCTCTCTCTTTCCCATATGGCCCAATAAGGCCCAATACTTCTCCCCGGCGAATTCCCGTAACTCTCCGGTACTCCGAAAAATACCCGAATCACTCGGAACCTTTTCGAACTCCAAATATAGTCGTCCAATATATCGATCTTTACGTCTCAACCAATTCGAGACTCCTCGTCATATCCCCGATCTCATCCGGGACTCCGAACTCCTTTGGTACATCAAAACTCATAAACTCATAATATAACTGTCATCGAAACCTTAAGCGTGCGGACCCTACGGGTTCGAGAACAATGTAGACATGACCGAGACATGTCTCCGGTCAATAACCAATAGCAAAACCTGGATGCTCATATTGGCTCCCACATATTCTACGAAGATCTTTATCGGTCAGACCGCATAACAACATACGTTGTTCCCTTTGTCATCGGTATGTTACTTGCCCGAGATTCGATCGTCGGTATCTCAATACCTAGTTCAATCTCGTTACCGGCAAGCCTCTTTACTCGTTCCGTAATACATCATTTCGCAACTAACTCATTAGTTGCAATGCTTGCAAGGCTTAAGTGATGTGTATTGCCGAGAGGGCCCAGAGATACCTCTCCGACAATCGGAGTGACAAATCCTAATCTCGAAATACGCCAACCCAACATGTACCTTCGGAGACACCTGTAGAGCTCCTTTATAATCACCCAGTTATGTTGTGACATTTGGTAGCACACAAAGTGTTCCTCCGGTAAACGGGAGTTGCATAATCTCATAGTCATAGGAACATGTATAAGTCATGAAGAAAGCAATAACAACATACTAAACGATCAAGTGCTAAGCTAACGGAATGGGTCAAGTCAATCACATCATTCTCCTAATGATGTGATCCCGTTAATCAAATGACAACTCTTTTGTCCATGGCTAGGAAACATAACCATCTTTGATAAACGAGCTAGTCAAGTAGAGGCATACTAGTGACACTATGTTTGTCTATGTATTCACACATGTATTATGTTTCCGGTTAATACAATTCTAGCATGAATAATAAACATTTATCATGAAATAAGGAAATAAATAATAACTTTATTATTGCCTCTACGGCATATTTCCTTCAAGTATATCCTTACCTTAGGGATTACCATAATCTGTTATGAGTGAGGTGCATGTTCAACCCGACCATCAAGTGTGACTACATAAATAACAATCTCACTAAGTGCTTCAACGCTTGGGTGCGAGATATCAAGGACTTGCCAATTGTTCAGCTAGCTGATAAGATTAGAGAGATGATTATGGAACTATTTAGAAAGAGAAGAATGATTGGAGAAATCTTTACAGGAATAATACTTCCATTTGTCATACACCAACTAAATGCAAAGACTCAAGGACTAGGTCATCTCAAGGCTAAAGCATCAGCTGATTGGAGTGGGGAAGTGAAAAATGCTAACAAAGAGGATGAAAGACATGTGGTCAAAACTCTCACACATGAGTGTACACGTCTGCAATGGCAGCACACGGGCAAGCCTTGCGACCATGCACTAGCCTTCATAAATGTCTTGCAAGCTCGCAACTTTGTTAACATGGAAGACTATGTACATGAGTACTACTCAGTTAGCAGATTTAGGGCAGCATATGAAGGTGTAATTGAGCCCCTTACGGACAAGAATCAATGGCCACACGTGGACATAGGCTTTGTGTTGCATCCACCAATTCCAATAGGCAAGAAGAAAGGTGCTGGAAGAACAAGAAAACAGAGGATAAAGAGTTGGTGGGAAGGTAGATCAAGGAAAGGATCCTTGAACAAATGCAAAAAATGCGGGGAGATAGGACATAGAGAAGCTGGCTGTCCTCAAAATGGAACAAAGAAAAGGTACATAGTAGTACTTGTTGCTGTTTTCTATCTATAGTACCATGGTTCTTTTACATGAAAATAGTTCTAATTGCTTCTTTTTGTAGGAAAAGTAGGGGGAAAAAGAATCCATCTCCATGGTTTGATGTTTCAGTTAGCAATGCCGTTTCATCTACACCAACCAAGAGCAAGAATGATGCCACTTGTAGCAGTCCTGGAGCTGTCACAAGAAGCCAAGGTGCAACTCAAGCTAGTCCTGGACCTGTCACAAGGAGCCAAGCTGCTACCCCACCACCAAAACCTCCAGCAAAAGGAAGGAATAAGAAAATGACACCTAAGAGGAAGAAATTAAGCGACCTGTGAGCTTGTTTGTGGCTGTGATGAACTCGGCTGTGGGTGGAGACTCACTTTTATTGTTGTGTATGTGAGGTGCAAACTCACTTTTATTTGTTCTGTATGTGAGGTAGAGACTCACATTTATTTTGCTGTGAGGTAAAGACTCAATTATTTTGGTGTCATGAAGTCCTGTATGTGAGGTAAAGACTCACTTATTTTGCTGTCATGAAGTCCTGTAGAACATGGCTGAATTATTCTCTATGCTATCATTGAATCATTATGACCCTATATTATTTCCAGACTGTTTGTGTGGAAGGCTATTGATTACAGCAAAATCATGTCAATTTTTTTTGTGAAACATAGCACACAGCTTTAGAAAATCATGTCATTTCTTATTTGGCCAAAATATTTTGTGGTTTGAAAGTTTGGACAAGGTACAGAGATGTGCCTTTCAAACAGAGGGGGACTTTTGTCTATTCCTATTTCAATATGTTAGTTATATACTAACAAAGTTGTTAACAATCCCAAAGGGGGGGGGGA